>NC_091354.1:25058961-25113961 GCF_038502225.1 Cherax quadricarinatus
TTGATTACTGTTTGGACCGGAGCCCCACACGTCACCTTTCGGGGGGGGGGGGGGAGGAAGGAGGGGAAGGGGTAGCGGGAGCTTGACTTACCCTACCTTAACAAGCAGCCGGCAATGAAACTAGTTACTATATACTCCCTCGCTACTGCTATCTATTGAACTTTTCCCTTACAATCTCCATGGCACGGTGGATTTTATGAAAGAATGATCGGCATTGTAAAACGTTGTTAAAGGAAAACTCTTCATCGTCAGAGAATAGACTTAGAAGAATTCCGTACATTTGTGACTGAAATAGAAAATAGAGTTAACAGACTTCTAACTTACGTTACCAATGATCTGGACAATTTAGAAGTGTTAAGTCCATCTCATTTACTACATGGCAGAAGGCTCGAACCTGTTCCTCCCATGAATGATAAGGAAATCATAGAGGATCCTACTTATTTCGAACCTGAGCAACTCAGACGTAAATTCAAACACTTTAATAAAGTGATTGAATGTTGGGAGAAAATTTGGCGAGAAGACTATCTCACCTCATTGAGAGAACACTTCTATGGAGCTGATGTTCCTGAAAATCCTAAGTCCCTAAGACCTGGTGACATAGTGATTATTGACAATGATGGTCCGAGGTCCCAGTGGCCACTTGGAAAAATTGTGACCATATATCCTGATGCAAATGGAATCATCAGGACAGTTGATGTTTTGAGCAAAGGTGTAGTGAATAAGCGGACAATAAATAAACTAGTACCATTAGAATTACACAGTTTTGAAAACAAAATTAGTGATTCTCCAGAAACCACACAGACTAAAACTCTTCAGAGAAGTCAAGCAGCAGTGGTGGCGAGTGAGAAAATTAAATTAATGTTAAGTGATGAATAGTTCACCTGCAGTGAACCTCCGCCGCCCCCCAGTGTGGAGAAATTTTCTCCAGGAGGGGGTATCAGCCCCCTTCATCCCCCTTCAGCCCCGAGGGGCCCAGCCCTCTCAGAAGGGGCAAATATCTTGTTTACTGCTACAGCGAGTAATTGATAGCAGATGCAGTACGAGTATGGGACGTGGTCGCTTCGACTGACGCTCCTTGCAGACTTCTGTGTTGCAAAGTGTAGTTTAATAAGAGACAGTCCATCTCTTACCTTAGCAGGACAATTAAGGAAAATCCTGCTCCCACTTTTTTACCATGGTAAAGATAGTGTACATTGTTGTCTATGCTTAAGACAGCAAGAATCAAACATTCTGCTTTGCTTCATGGAGGAAGTGGCAAGGAAGTAAAAGTACTAAGTCAGCTTTTTTTTGTGCTAGGGGAGTAACGGCGTGGGGTGCTGTGGCGCCTTCAGATTACTTTTGACTCTACTGAGAGTGACACTGACGCCAGGATAACCAACAAAGAACGATCTGTGCGTTAGTGTGAACAAAGTGTCTCATAAAACACAATAAACACTTATGAGAAGTGTGATCAGCTTCTTTAGTGATAAGATTGTGAACAATAAAGACAAATCTTGTGGAACATAGTGTACCAGTGTGCGTTTTCCTAGACTATGGAAGACGTGGACATCCATGGACACTTCAGCTTCTATCAAGTCACCGATACCTGTCAAAGATGTGAAGAACACCATAGCTCATGCTACAAGAGCAAGGTAGGTTACGAATTTCTTGTAGTATGGGGGACTGTGCAGTTCTTGAGTTGCAAGGCGTTTGTAATCAACCTATAGTCGGCAGTTAGGTGCGGACTTTTGAGCCCACACAAGTAAGTTTGTCAGCCATCAGTGAATGAAATATGCTGACATAACACCCCCTAGGGGTAATTTATTGTTTACATAATATGATCTATTCCAGCTCGTTGAGAGATGATCATGACAACAATTCAAGACCTCGTATGCAGGGGCGGCTGTGTAGACGATTTGCTGTCTTTTATCAGCTAAGTGTTCCCTATATTTAAAAATTTTAAATTATATCTTAGTTGGTAAACCCATTTCTCAACACCAGGAGCCAATTGCTGGAACAGGTCTGCAGCCTGTCCAGATCCCGTTGTAGTTCTGCCTGGTCTTCGATCGAATGAATTCTTATCAACTTCTCGTCATCTGCAAACAGGGACACTTTGGAGTCTGTATGTGTGTGTGTGTGTGTGTGTGTGTGTGTGTGTGTGTGTGTGTGTAAGAGAGAGAGTGCGTGCGCGCACGGATGTGGATGCGTATGTGTGTTTGTGTATGCACATGTACGTATGCATATATATGTATGTATGCACATGTATATATGCAATATGTACATGCATATACGTATGCATATATATGTATGTATGCACATGTATATATGCAATATGTATGCATATGCATATATGCAATATGTATGCATATGAATATATGCAATATGTATACATATGTATATATGCAATATGTATGCATATGCATATATGTATGCATATGCATATATGCAATATGTATGCATATGTATATATGCAATATGTATGCATATGCATATATGCAATATGTATGCATATGCATATATGCAATATGTATGCATATGCATATATGCAATATGTATGCATATGCATATATGCAATATGTATGCATATATATATATGCAATATGTATGCATATGTATATATGCAATATGTATGCATATGTATATATGCAATATGTATGCATATGTATATATGCAATATGTATGCATATGTATATATGCAATATGTATGCATATGTATATATGCAATATGTATGCATATATATATATGCAATATGTATGCATATGCATATATGCAATATGTATGCATATATATATATATATATATATATATATATATATATATATATATATATATATATATATATATCTATATATATATATATATATATATGTAAGTAGTCGATTTTTCCACTGAGCGACTCCTTCCGGAAAAGGCATGCGGCTGAGCGGTGTATCCGGTTTTAGGGGGTGCGGCTGAGCGGTGTATCTGGTTTAGGACCTTCCACTGAGCGACTCCTTCCGGTCTAGGACCAGCGGCTGGGGGCCCTTCAAAGGATGCCGCCTTTTCACACCTATGTGCTAATGACCTTGATCCTATGATAATGACCCTTCTGGACACGTATCCCCTTTTCACACCTATGTGCTAATGACCTTGACCTCGCCCTCGAGTCCACCCTTGACACCCCACCCACGACCCCCCTTCGCGACCCCCCGTCGCACCGTGCACCCGCCCGCGCGCCCGCCCGCGCGCCCGCCCGCGTGCCCGCCCGCGCGCCCGCCCGCGCCTTCTGCTGCGCCTTCTGCAGCGTCGTCCGGATCGCCCCCGTGCCTCGAATTTTTTTCCGATTTTTTTCGAATTTTTTTTGAATTTCATTTTCTTGTGCTCTCCATCTCCTCGCATCAAATTTTTGAGGTTCCCCCTCTCACTTTCACCCCCATCCCAAAATTTCTCGAAATCAAAGTCTCCATCGCCTCGGATCAAGTTTTTTTTCGATCCCCCCTATGGGGGTTTTGAAATTCTCCATCTCCTCGGATCAAGTTTTTGGATTCCCCCCTATGGGGTTTTCGAAATTCTCCAATTCCTCGGATCAAGTTTTTGGATTCCCCCCTATGGGATTTTCGAAATTCTTATGATCTCCTCAGATCAAATTTTTTGGATTCCCCCCTATGGGGTTTTCGAAATTCTCCAATTCCTCGGATCAAGTTTTTGGATTCCCCCCTATGGGATTTTCGAAATTCTTATGATCTCCTCGGATCAAATTTTTTGGATTCCCCCCTATGGGGTTTTCGAAATTCGCCAATTCCTCGGATCAAGTTTTTGGAATCCCCCCCCTGGGGGTAAGCATGCTTACTACAGGTCTAAACAAGTCAAATGACCTAAGAAGGGTGTTTACTTGGCGGTCAGTGACGTCACGCACACACAGGTTGAATCTTGTCGACCCTTTTAGTTCATTAAAGTTAATAAGGGGACATAGTAGTGACGTCACGCGATGACCGCGCACACAAACTGAAACTTGTCGACTTCCCCCTATGACAGTGACGTCACACATACAGGCTGAATCTTGTCGATCCTTTTAGTTCATTAAAGTTAATAAGGGGATATAGTACCTACATCATAGGGAAAACATTTTCACTCTTATCCCAAATTTTTCATCATCAGAAAGTCGCATTTTTTCGTTAATACCCACAATTTCTTTACAAAATACAACACAACATTATCACAAAAAACTAACTCAAATTTTTCTCGTTTTAACCCTTTTAGTTCATTAAAGTTAATAAGGGGACACAGTACATCAGAAAAAGTCACAAAAACTAACTCAAACACTTTTACTTTGAACATCACCAAAACACTCTCATAAATCATTTGAATACTCACATAAACACCTTTGAACATTTCCAAAACACTATTTGAGTACTCTCAATTACACCACTGAATACTACTAAAACAGTGCTGAATTCAATCAAAACACCTTTGAACACCTTCAAAAAACAACATTTGAACACACTCAAAACACCTTTGAACACCTTTGAACATTTCCAAAACACTATTTGAGTACTCCCAATTACACCACTGAATACTACTAAAACAAGCTGAATTCAATCAAAACACCCTTGATCACCTTCAAAAAACAACATTTGAACACACTCAAAACACCTTTGAATAACCTCAAAACACCTTTGAACACCTTCAAAACACCCTTGAACACCTTCAAAACACCCTTGATCACCTTCAAAGCACTCTCATAAACATTTGAACACACTCAAAACACCTTTGAATAACCTCAAAACACCTTTGAACACCTTCAAAACACCCTTGAACACCTTCAAAACACCCTTGATCACCTTCAAAAAACAACATTTGAACACACTCAAAAACCTTTGAACACCTTTGAACATTTCCAAAACACTATTTGAGTACTCCCAAATAAGATTTGACATCTCTAATTTATCTGCACTTACACATTTCATTAAATTACAACTCATCCCTCAGTCTCCAGACTAAGCATTTTCTCGTTTTTACCCTTTTAGTTCATTAAAGTTATTAAGGGGACACAATACATCAGAAAAAAAGTCACGAAAACTAACTCAAACACTTTACTTTGAACACCCCCAAAACACTCTCATAATCATTTGAATACTCACATAAACACCCTTGAACACCTTCAAAACACCTTTGAATATCGTTTTTAAACTAATTTCATCACAACCCACTTATATCATCTTTTTTCGGTAACTCTAATTCGACTACACTACCCTCATCAATTACCAACAAATTTTACTCGTTTTAACTAATGTCATCGCTGTAACCAAGATTTTCACAAAAAAAAACTATGACACCTAACACACACGCACACACACACACCCCACAACACCCACAATTTTTTCTCGTTTTATCTAATTTCATCAGAAAAAGGCACAACAACCCACAAACCCACAACACCCACAACCCATAATTTTTTCTCGTTTTAGCTAATTTCATCAGAAAGTCACAACAACAACAACCCACAACCCACAACACCCACAACCCACAATTTTTTCTCGTTTTAGCTAATGTCATCAGAAAGTCACAACAACAACAACCCACAACCCACAACACCCACAACCCACAATTTTTTCTCGTTTTAGCTAATTTCATCAGAAAGTCACAACAACAACAACCCACAACCCACAATTTTTTCTCGTTTTAACTAATTTCATCAGAAAAAGGCACAACACCCACAACCCACAACACCCACAATTTTTTCTCGTTTTAACTAATTTCATCAGAAAAAGGCACAATACCCACAACCCACAACACCCCACAACCCACAATTTTTTCTCGTTTTAACTAATTTCATCAGAAAAAGGCACATCACCCACAACCCACAACACCCCACAACCCACAATTTTTTCTCGTTTTAACTAATTTCATCAGAAAAAGGCACAACACCCACAACCCACAACACCCCACAACCCACAATTTTTTCTCGTTTTAACCCTTTTAGTTCATTAAAGTTAATAAGGGGTCACAGTACATCAGAAAAAGTCACAAAAACAACTCACTTATATCATCTTTTTCGGTATCTCTAATTCGACTACATTACCCACAACCCTCATCAATTACCAATTTATTCACATTTTTTCCCCCCTTCTTTTTACTGAATCTTAAAAGTAATACACATTCCTCCCTACAGTACTAAAATTCTAATAAAATCCTCTCCATACCCATCTCCTTGTATCCACATAAATTAATATTATACTCGCATCAACTACCCAACTATTGCGACATGTTTCAACACCCTCCATTCTTTTCCAATATATCATAACTTTTCATTTCTATAATTTCTTTTTAAAATATTCACACATTACCTTTATATTCAGTAAAATCTCCCCATATTTCTAATTACAACCCTCCCCATACACCTCGCCATCTCACCCGCATTTCTTCACATCCACTCACCCATCTCCCAACACACCTCTTCAGAACACACACAAAAATCACATTTCACATCCACAAATGCATCTCAAATCCACTATAATCAAGATATTCACAAAACTCTCTGACCACCTAACACACACACACACACACACCTAACCTAACCTAACCTAACCTAACCTTACCTTACCTAACCTAACCTAACCTAACTTAACCCAACCTATCCTAACCTAACCTAACCTAACCTATCCTAACCTACCCTAACCTTACCTAACCTAACCTATCCTAACCTTACCTAACCTAACCTATCCTAACCTAACCTAACCTAACCTAACCTAACCTAACATTACCTAACCTAACCTATCCTAACCTATCCTAACCTAACCTAACCTTACCTAACCTATCCTAACCTAACCTAACCTAAAATATATTGGAACACTTCCAAAATACATTAGAGTACTCCAGAATTACTTTGAACAACTCCATTTTTGGATATTTCCAAATTAGTTTTGAAAACTTTATCGTAAAATCGAACATTATTTTCTTGTTGGTAAACACACCCATGGTAGAAATATTTACTAGATTTCCGAATAGAAACACTTTCCTCGCTCTGAGAGACTCATTTGAGCTTATATGGGTCGCCCCTTCCCCCCGACGCCGCCACTGTATAATGCGTTTCACACCCAAGGTAGAAAATCACACCCGCGGCAACACAGGTCAGACAGACGGTATGTAATGCGATTCACACCCAAGGTAGAAAAATCACACCTGGGTCAACTCAGGACAGACAGACACCATGAAATTAACTTAAATGAGATATAACATTTGTATTCTACCTCATTCCTTTTTTTTCATGGTAAGGTTTGATTGATTTAAAATTCATCATGTCTTAAAAACTTTTATTAAACATTTCTCTTTTTAATGAATGAATGAAACATATTAATCTTGGTGTAACAACACGCTCTAAACATCATAAATCCTCCTCTCTAAGTCTTGTTCTTCCAAGCCCCGTCACATCGGTACCTGTAAATTTTAATATATTTCGTTAGCATATAATGGGGAGAAATTTGCACCATCACCTGTAAAAGATATAACCAACTAAAAGTTACATATTTTTTCACTATCCCAAACATATTCTTCTCGTTAACTTAAATATCTCCCCATTCACGAGTTAAAAAGCATAATCGTACTGCGTCCCCTTATTAACTTTAATGATGTAAGTATTATGGTAGACATGATTCTTGGTGATCAGGTAGAGAGAGATGGTCGAAAATGTAAGTGATACATTTTCATGAAGAGATAAATATGAGTTATATATATTAATTCAAATATATCTCTCTTCAAGTTATAATTACTTCCTCATAATAATTTAAATGAATTAAACCACTGATACAAGGTAAATAATTTTTGCTTACCTTATAAGTTACTCACACATTAGGCTCAATGTTTTTAATATAATGTTTAATATCTGTGAAAAGTTCTCTCCAAATTAATTTCCACTTCTTTGTGTTGTACCATCTATGCAAAATACACAGATTATACTGTCGATTAAATATTTGACTGACAAAGTTTTCAGGTATATTGTTTTCCAAAATATAATATACCAGATCATCACTCCACTCTGCTGCCATTTCATCAATGAATTTATGCGAATCAAGTTCATTTTCTAACCAATTTTTAACTCGCTGAAAATTCTTTTCACTCAATGTTTCACCATCTTTCCTTAAGAGTTGATTGGCAGTGTTGCAAAATTCCAACCAAGGAAGATCTTTCACCATTTCAGAAATAACAATGAAATCGGCAAGTTTCCCCATATTAGATGCTTTCTATGCGGTTTCCGGACAATGTCTGGGGGTGACTTACACACAACTCTCCCATATACATAAAGAGTTGCTAAATAGTATTAAATGAAAAAATTCATTAAACTCACCTAAACTAGGATCAGCCATTTCAAAATCCATTTTCATAATTAATTTTTTGGGCTTTGGTATAATAAAAGTTTGAGATAAATGACTACTCCATTCACATTCTCGTAACAATAAATTTTCCAATATTTCTTCACTCCATCTTTGAGTCATTTCTCGTACCTCAGCTACAATCTCTTCTTTTGAGAGAACAGGTTCCGCATCAACTCTTTTTTGAATGGGTTCGACTCTCTTAATTGTATATAACATTTCTATAAACACCGCACTAGTATGTTTTGTCGCAACCACCTCCATATTTCTTCTTCAAGTGATTCCTTACCATTTCACTCCAAATATTTATACCAAAAATTTCAATTTCAATTTCATCATCGAATATCTTTTTTTTTTAATACAAATACTCATTACAGAGGATTTCTTCAATGCATATATATTATCCATTGTATATTTCAAATTGTGTTCCCCTTATTAACTTTAATGAACTAAAAGTGTTAACTTTCATTATTTTTCAGTAAGAAGATTTATTCAGACAATATTTTTTTTTTTGGCAACACTTGCTTGTGACGTCACTATCCAGCAGCGCGTTAAAACAGGTTAGAACATCTTCCCTTTATTATTTTAAATGAACTAAAAGCATGATGTCACGATGCTCATTGAACAAATTATCTTACCCCAAACACTTTTAGTTCATTTAAGTTAACAAGGGGAAAGTTCATGCATTTCCAAGTATGCACCATCGGTATAGTAATATCATAATACCATTGAAGTAAGTTATGATCCCCATCCTGTATGACACTAAACTCGTGGTGGTTCATTCACCTAACGTCATGGTGATGCCACGTAGTGTTTTTCATGGAACAAATTTTCTCTGCACATATAGTTATAAAAAACTACTAACACGTCAACCCTCGCGGTGAAAAGAGTATAAGAAGACACGTCCGTATTGAGTTACAAGAGTATTTAGATGAAGACGTGGAAGTTACATGTGAAAAATTTGTTACAGAAGCAAGTGTCTACACATCACTGAACTGATAAAGAAATGATTAATTCGACAGAAGACCTTGATCAGTCACCTTCCTTCGTTTTGGAGGGTTGTGATCAATATCTCACCGATAAAGAAATGCTTATAGCAATGGAAGATTTTGAACGTGAGTTTTTAATGAGATATTATTGAGTAAATTCACCCCCAATGTAATTTTTAGAAATTCTAATGAGAAATATTTTTTTTTCATTTGTTGAGTAACAAACTTAATTTTTGGGATATAATACTATATTTTATCAAAGTTGCAGGTAAAGAAGCAACAAAAAGATGAAGAAAAATATCTTTCGGTAATGAAAGGGAATATTACAAAAGATTTTAGTGGCAGTGATAAAATTCTTTTAGTACAACAAGCAAATTGTTGCGCTGTTAAATTGAAAAAGGGAGGTCTTGCTGATGCTTTAAGTCAGGTTTTACCACTTAGCAATCCATATTTATTTAGATCACCTGGATGTCATAAAGCAAATCTAGCTAGTGAAGTCACTCGTGATAAATTTGGAAGCATAAAATTTGTAAATAATGGAAAAAAATAACCCCATGATTGTCAATATGTTCACACAGTATGCGATGGGACCTCCACATAAGTATTATATGAACTGTAAAGTTGATAAGGCCTACTATAATACATGCAAATATTTAGATACAAAGAAAGGTCGTGAGATTATATTCAAAGAGTGCATGAATGAACTTGTTAAGTGGTTATTAACAGATCCCAACGGGATTATAATGGAAAAAGTCGTGTTTCCAGAAGGAATTGGGTGTGCTTCAGCCGGAGGTGATTGGCATGCACACTTTTAGTTCATTTAAGTTAAAAAGGGGAAAGTTCTTGATTTTGCAAAGGAATTAAAAAAACGTCGTAGAAATATTGTTATCATTATTGTAAAATATGCCAAATAAAATATCTCTATAATACTTTTTATTCACCAGCAGTCTAAAACCTTATTAGGCAACTGAATAGAGATCATACATCTGGCAGGAACGGTGCTGAGTATAAACATCTCTGTTCTCTGATGGTCGTGCATTAATACCTCTTCCAGCAGGGTGCGACTAACCAGATCAAGAAAATGGAGACAGCCAATAGGGTGGAAAAATATTTTAAAATTGAAGAAGGAAAATTGTACGATGAAAAATGTTGTCGTGACAACGTCTGCATTGTTTTTCATGCGAATTGTGTTGCTATAAAAGGATATGGTGCAAGTTATTATTTGGGTAAGAAATATCCTTATGCTGATGTGTATCGAAGTAGAGAACCATTATTTAATCTTAGAAGATGCAGAGTTGAAGATCGTGATACTCCTGGAACTGTTATCGAGTTTGAACCTTCACCGGATCAAAGAAAATTGAATCTTCCTTATTTAGCAGCCATAATAAGCCAATTTGGTATTGCTGGACCATTGGAGGAAAATACCATTTCTCAAAATTTATTTGAAAAATCAAGAGATGCCCATTTGGTGTATGGTTTAAAGAAAGATACTATCGCAGACAGAATAAGATATTTCAAGGAATCCATTGAGAGAGTCATAAAAAGTGTGAAAGACAATAAAAATATACGAGAGGTTATCTTTCTGAAAGGTATTGGGAGGTATGAAACTTCAAATGATTATATCTGGAATACACATTATAAACCTATACTCGAAGATATGATAATGAAATTTAAGGAAGAAGGTATTCGTACAACAATGGTTGTCAAAGAACAAATGAAAAACATTAACCAAGGTCAAGAATTAGAAGATGATTCGAAGTTATTGTCTTCTAGAATTGAAGGAAGTGCTTGGTATCCCTCATGAGGTAAGCAAAAATTATTTACCTTGTATCAGTGGTTTAATTCATTTAAATTATTATGAGGAAGTAATTATAACTTGAAGAGAGATATATTTGAATTAATATATATAACTCATATTTATCTCTTCATGAAAATGTATCACTTACCTTTTCGACCATCTCTCTCTACCTGAACACCAAGAATCATGACTACCATAATACTTACATCATTAAAGTTAATAAGGGGACGCAGTACGATTATGCTTTTTAACTCATGAATGGGGAGATATTTAAGTTAACGAGAAGAATATGTTTGGGATAGTGAAAAAATATGTAACTTTTAGTTGGTTATATCTTTTACAGGTGATGGTGCAAATTTCTCCCCATTATATGCTAATGAAATATATTAAAATTTACAGGTACCGATGTGACGGGGCTTGGAAGAACAAGACTTAGAGAGGAGGATTTATGATGTTTAGAGCGTGTTGTTACACCAAGATTAATATGTTTCATTCATTCATTAAAAAGAGAAATGTTTAATAAAAGTTTTTAAGACATGATGAATTTTAAATCAATCAAACCTTACCATGAAAAAAAAAAGGAATGAGGTAGAATACAAATGTTATATCTCATTTAAGTTAATTTCATGGTGTCTGTCTGTCCTGAGTTGACCCAGGTGTGATTTTTCTACCTTGGGTGTGAATCGCATTACATACCGTCTGTCTGACCTGTGTTGCTGCGGGTGTGATTTTCTACCTTGGGTGTGAAACGCATTATACAGTGGCGGCGTCGGGGGGAAGGGGCGACCCATATAAGCTCAAATGAGTCTCTCAGAGCGAGGAAAGTGTTTCTATTCGGAATTCTAGTAAATATTTCTACCATGGGTGTGTTTACCAACAAGAAAATAATGTTCGATTTTACGATAAAGTTTTCAAAACTAATTTGGAAATATCCAAAAATGGAGTTGTTCAAAGTAATTCTGGAGTACTCTAATGTATTTTGGAAGTGTTCCAATATATTTTAGGTTAGGTTAGGTTAGGATAGGTTAGGTAAGGTTAGGTTAGGTTAGGATAGGTTAGGATAGGTTAGGATAGGTTAGGTTAGGTAATGTTAGGTTAGGTTAGGTTAGGTTAGGTTAGGTTAGGATAGGTTAGGTTAGGTAAGGTTAGGGTAGGTTAGGATAGGTTAGGTTAGGTAAGGTTAGGGTAGGTTAGGATAGGTTAGGTAAGGTTAGGTTAGGTTAGGATAGGTTGGGTTAAGTTAGGTTAGGTTAGGTTAGGTTAGGTTAGGTTAGGTAAGGTAAGGTTAGGTTAGGTTAGGTTAGGTTAGGTGTGTGTGTGTGTGTGTGTGTTAGGTGGTCATAGAGTTTTGTGAATATCTTGATTATAGTGGATTTGAGATGCATTTGTGGATGTGAAATGTGATTTTTGTGTGTGTTCTGAAGAGGTGTGTTGGGAGATGGGTGAGTGGATGTGAAGAAATGCGGGTGAGATGGCGAGGTGTATGGGGAGGGTTGTAATTAGAAATATGGGGAGATTTTACTGAATATAAAGGTAATGTGTGAATATTTTAAAAAGAAATTATAGAAATGAAAAGTTATGATATATTGGAAAAGAATGGAGGGTGTTGAAACATGTCGCAATAGTTGGGTAGTTGATGCGAGTATAATATTAATTTATGTGGATACAAGGAGATGGGTATGGAGAGGATTTTATTAGAATTTTAGTACTGTAGGGAGGAATGTGTATTACTTTTAAGATTCAGTAAAAAGAAGGGGGGAAAAAATGTGAATAAATTGGTAATTGATGAGGGTTGTGGGTAATGTAGTCGAATTAGAGATACCGAGAAAGATGATATAAGTGGGTTGTTTTTGTGACTTTTTCTGATGTACTGTGACCCCTTATTAATTTAATGAACTTAAAAGGGTTAAAACGAGAAAAAATTGTGGGTTGTGGGGTGTTGTGGGTTGTGGGGTGTTGTGGGTTGTGGGTGTTGCGCCTTTTTCTGATGAAATTAGTTAAAACGAGAAAAAATTGTGGGTTGTGGGGTGTTGTGGGTTGTGGGTGATGTGCCTTTTTCTGATGAAATTAGTTAAAACGAGAAAAAATTGTGGGTTGTGGGGTGTTGTGGGTTGTGGGTGTTGTGCCTTTTTCAGATGAAATTAGTTAAAACGAGAAAAAATTGTGTGTGTTGTGGGTTGTGGGTGTTGTGCCTTTTTCTGATGAAATTAGTTAAAACGAGAAAAAATTGTGGGTTGTGGGTTGTTGTTGTTGTGACTTTCTGATGAAATTAGCTAAAACGAGAAAAAATTGTGGGTTGTGGGTGTTGTGGGTTGTGGGTTGTTGTTGTTGTGACTTTCTGATGAAATTAGCTAAAACGAGAAAAAATTGTGGGTTGTGGGTGTTGTGGGTTGTGGGTTGTTGTTGTTGTGGCTTTCTGATGAAATTAGCTAAAACGAGAAAAAATTATGGGTTGTGGGTGTTGTGGGTTTGTGGGTTGTGTGCCTTTTTCTGATGAAATTAGATAAAACGAGAAAAAATTGTGGGTGTTGTGGGGTGTGTGTGTGCGTGTGTGTGTTAGGTGTCATAGAGTTTTTTTTTTTTTTGTGAAAATCTTGGTTACAGTGATGACATTAGTTAAAACGAGTAAAATTTGTTGGTAATTGGTGAGGGTAGTGTAGTCGAATTAGAGTTACCGAAAAAAGATGATATAAGTGGGTTGTGATGAAATTAGTTTAAAAACGATATTCAAAGGTGTTTTGAAGGTGTTCAAGGGTGTTTATGTGAGTATTCAAATGATTATGAGAGTGTTTTGGGGGTTTTCAAAGTAAAGTGTTTGAGTTAGTTTTTGTGACTTTTTTTCTGATGTATTGTGTCCCCATAATAACTTTAATGAACTAAAAGGGTAAAAACGAGAAAATGCCTAGTCTGGAGACTGAGGGATGAGTTGTAATTTAATGAAATGTGTAAGTGCAGATAAATTAGAGATGTCAAATCTTATTTGGGAGTACTCAAATAGTGTTTTGGAAATGTTCAAAGGTGTTCAAAGGTTTTTGAGTGTGTTCAAATGTTGTTTTTTGAAGGTGATCAAGGGTGTTTTGAAGGTGTTCAAGGGTGTTTTGAAGGTGTTCAAAGGTGTTTTGAGGTTATTCAAAGGTGTTTTGAGTGTGTTCAAATGATTATGAGAGTGCTTTGAAGGTGATCAAGGGTGTTTTGAAGGTGTTCAAGGATGTTTTGAAGGTGTTCAAAGGTGTTTTGAGGTTATTCAAAGGTCTTTTGAGTGTGTTCAAATGTTTTTTGAAGGTGATCAAGGGTGTTTTGATTGAATTCAGCGTGTTTTAGTAGTATTCAGTGGTGTAATTGGGAGTACTCAAATAGTGTTTTGGAAATGTTCAAAGGTGTTCAAAGGTGTTTTGAGTGTGTTCAAATGTTGTTTTTTGAAGGTGTTCAAAGGTGTTTTGAAGGTGTTGAAGGGTGTTTTGATTGAATTCAGCGGTGTTTTAGTAGTATTCAGTGGTGTAATTGAGAGTACTCAAATAGTGTTTTGGAAATGTTCAAAGGTGTTTATGTGAGTATTCAAATGATTTATGAGAGTGTTTTGGTGATGTTCAAAGTAAAAGTGTTTGAGTTAGTTTTTGTGACTTTTTCTGATGTACTGTGTCCCCTTATTAACTTTAATGAACTAAAAGAGATAAAACGAGAAAAATTTGAGTTAGTTTTTTGTGATAATGTTGTGTTGTATTTTGTAAAGAAATTGTGGGTATTAACGAAAAAATGCGACTTTCTGATGATGAAAAATTTGGGATAAGAGTGAAAATGTTTTCCCTATGATGTAGGTACTATATCCCCTTATTAACTTTAATGAACTAAAAGGATCGACAAGATTCAGCCTGTATGTGTGACGTCACTGTCATAGGGGGAAGTCGACAAGTTTCAGCTTGTGTGCGCGGTCATCGCGTGACGTCACTACTATGTCCCCTTATTAACTTTAATGAACTAAAAGGGTCGACAAGATTCAACCTGTGTGTGCGTGACGTCACTGACCGCCGAGTAAACACCCTTCTTAGGTCATTTGACTTGTTTAGACCTGTAGTAAGCATGCTTACCCCCAGAGGGGGGATTCCAAAAACTTGATCCGAGGAATTGGAGAATTTCGAAAACCCCATAAGGGGGAATCCAAAAAATTTGATCCGAGGAGATCATAAGAATTTCGAAAATTCCATAGGGGGAATCCAAAAACTTGATCCGAGGAATTGGAGAATTTCGAAAACCCCATAGGGGGGAATCCAAAAAATTTGATCCGAGATCATAAGAATTTCGAAAATCCCATAGGGGGGAATCCAAAAACTTGATCCGAGGAATTGGAGAATTTCGAAAACCCCATAGGGGGTAATCCAAAAACTTGATCCGAGGAGATGGAGAATTTCGAAACCCCCATAGGGGGGATCCAAAAAAAACTTGATCCGAGGCGATGGAGACTTTGATTTCGAGAAATTTTGGGATGGGGGTGAAAGTGAGAGGGGGAACCTCAAAAATATGATGCGAGGAGATGGAGAGCACAAGAAAATGAAATTCAAAAAAAATTCGAAAAAAATCGGAAAAAAATTCGAGGCGCGGGGGCGATCCGGACGACGCTGCAGAAGGCGCAGCAGAAGGCGCGGGCGGGCGCGCGGGCGGGCACGCGGGCGGGCGCGCGGGCGGGCGCGCGGGCGGGTGCGCGGTGCGACGGGGGGTCGCGAAGGGGGGTCGTGGGTGGGGGGTCAAGGGTGGACTCGAGGGCGAGGTCAAGGTCATTAGCACATAGGTGTGAAAAGGGGATACGTGTCCAGAAGGGTCATTATCATAGGATCAAGGTCATTAGCACATAGGTGTGAAAAGGCGGCATCCTTTGAAGGGCCCCCAGCCGCTGGTCCTAGACCGGAAGGAGTCGCTCAGTGGAAGGTCCTAAACCGGATACACCGCTCAGCCGCACCCCCTAAAACCGGATACACCGCTCAGCCGCATGCCTTTTCCGGAAGGAGTCGCTCAGTGGAAAAATCGACTACTTATGTATATATATATATATATATATATATATATATATATATATATATATATATATATATATATATATATATATATATATATATATATATATATATATACGCATTATGTATGCATATGTATTTATGCATGCATATGTATGCATGTGCGAGTGTGTGTGTATATACATGAGTGAGGGTGGTCACTGTTTGCATATTATATTTCAGTAGGCAGCACCCTCGTTCACCCTCCGTTGCAGTTATATAACTGTCTCATTCAGACTTGTTCCAAATATTTACAGACAATACTACTCGTTATATAACATTCTGGTGCCTATGGAATATTTTCCAAATTCAGTTACACTCACCAACTGCCCGTGAAGTTAACAATCATCATTAATGAGCAACTAAATAACTTCAGTCACAGGTTCAGTGCTTTCCCTAATTATCCCTTGGTAGTGAGGGAGAGAAAGTTACGTTTTCACAACCAGCTAACACCCTAACACTGAAAAACCGAGATTAGTATTATTATTAAAAAGAAGCGCTAAACCATAAGGGCTATACAGCGGAAAAACCGAGATAACTTACCAAATTTCTCCCACATGTGTGAGTGTTATACTCTGGCTGTGTGCGTGACGCGACTTGTTTACAGTACATCTTCCTCGTGTCATCCAGTACAGAGTAAATATCTTTATCAGTAACATTCAGTCTTATCACTACAGTAAAATCATTCACTAATATAATTCACACTTCACTAGTTCCTAGGCCTTTTGTGTATCCACATGCTCTCGCGCTACCGTCCACAGGATGGATATGGGGTGCACAATAAACTAGCCACTTCGGTGGCAAAATCTAAATCACTTCACTATACAGATATCCACACATTTTCTTTATGTCGTTGTAACAACCTTGATCTTTTGATACTAAAGGTAATTACAACCCACTTGTGACTGGATGGTCATCAGCCTGAGGCTGTTGTCTATATAATTTATGTTTTATTTTCTTTTTAATATTGGCTTACTAGACAAACTTCAGTTACTGTACTAAGACCATCAATCATGACATTCACATTTTTTCATTATTATGAAGTCACAACATTGTCCTATTGTGTGGTCACTATATTGTCCTGTTGTGTGGTCACAACATTGTCATGTTGTGTGGTCACAACATTGTCCTGTTGTGTGGTCACAACATTGTCCTGTTGTGTGGTCACAACATTGTCCTGTTGTGTGGTCACAACATTGTCCTGTTGTGTGGTCACAACATTGTCCTGTTGTGTGGTCACAACATTGTCCTGTTGTGTGGTCACAACATTGTTCTGTTGTGTGGTCACAACATTGTCCTGTTGTGTGGTCACAACATTGTCCTGTTGTGTGGTCACAACATTGTCCTGTTGTGTAGTCACAACATTGTCCTGTTGTGTGGTCACAACATTGTCCTGTTGTGTGGTCACAACATTGTCCTTCTAGCCAAGCCATAACTTCCAAATTAACTTAGGTAATTCTGACCTCACTCCACTTTCATGTATTTTTCTGGCGCCTTATTATGTTTTGCACGATAACCACTGACAGGCTCCTGGGACGGTCCCAGAAACACTAAATACAGAGACCACTGCTGTTGGCTGTTACTGCTGAGCGCGCGCGCTCGTGTTAGTGTGTATATGTACATTGTTTTCCGTTAGTTTTAGCAAATAAATAACATAAGTTCTTTCTTTGATTCTGTTAAATACTGATAATTGAGTCCCAAAAGTTAGAGGAATAAACTTTTGTTGTACAAAATAATAGCGACTTAAGATTATTTGAGTGTAAATGGATATTACTTAATTGTTGTTAATATGAGAATATTTAACCTTAAAGTATTTATGATTTAAAATTTATTTAACTGATGATGTTATCTGTGCATGTTGAATGTTTAGAGCTGTTACCTGTACTAGACACGTTGTAATTAGATGATAATGGATTTATTATAGACTATCAAAACACATTTAGAAATAGACTGTTCAGTGTCGCATAAGGAAATTAGTTAATGGCATAACGAGGTTAGTTAATGGCAAAAGGAAGTTAGTTAATAGCAAAAGAAAGTTAGTTAAAGGCATGAGGAAGTTAGTTAATGGCATAAGGAAGTTGGTTAATGGGATAAGGAAGTTAGTTAATGGCAAAAGGGAGTTAGTGGCATAAGGAAGTTAGTTAATGGCGTAAGGAAGTTAGTTATTGACATAAGGAAGTTAGTTAATGGCACAAGGAGGTTAGTTAATGGCAAAAGGGACTTAGTGGCACAAGGAAGTTAGTTAATGACATAAGGAAGTTACTTAATGACATAAGAAAGTTAGTTAATGACATAAGGAAGTAAGTTAATGACATAAGGAAGTTAATTAATGACGTAAGGAAGTTAATGACATAGGGAAGTTAGTTAATGACAAAAGGAAGCTAGTTAATGGCATAAGGAAGTTAGTTAATGACATAAGGAAGTTAGTTAATAACAGAAGGAAGTTAGTTAATGACAGAAGGAAGTTAGTTAATGGCATAAGGAAGTTAGTTAATGACATAAGGAAGTTAGTTAATGACAAAAGGAAGTTAGTAATGACAGAAGGAAGTTAGTTAATAGCATAAGGAAGTTAGTTAATGACATAAGGAAGTTAGTTAATGACATAAGGAAGTTAGTTAATGACAGAAGGAAGTTAGTTAATGACAGAAGGAAGTTAATGAAATAGGGAAGTTAGTTAATGACATAATGAAGTTAGTTAATGGCATAAGGAAGTTAGTTAATGACATAAGGAAGTTAGTTAATGACATAAGGAAGTTAGTTAATGACAAGGAAGTTAGTTAATGACAGAAGGAAGTTAGTTAATGACATAAGGAAGTTAATGAAATAGGGAAGTTAGTTAATGACATAAGGAAGTTAGTTAATGGCATAAGGAAGTTAGTTAATGACATAAGGAAGTTAGTTAATGGCATAAGGAAGTTAGTTAATGGCATAAGGAAGTTAGTTAATGGCATAAGGAAGTTAGTTAATGACATAAGGAAGCTAATTAGTGACATAAGGAAGTTAGTTAATGACATAAAGAAGTTAGTTAATGGCATAAGGAAGCTAGTTAATGACATAAGGAAGCTAATTAGTGACATAAGGAAGTTAGTTAATGACATAAAGAAGTTAGTTAATGGCATAAGGAAGCTAGTTAATGACATAAGGAAGTTAGTTAATGACATAAGGAAGTTAGTTAATGGCATAAGGAAGCTAATTAGTGACATAAGGAAGTTAGTTAATGACATAAAGAAGTTAGTTAATGACAGAAGGAAGTTAATGAAATAGGGAAGTTAGTTAATGGCATAAGGAAGTTAGTTAATGGCATAAGGAAGTTAGTTAATGACATAAGGAAGTTAGTTAATGGCATAAGGAAGTTAGTTAATGACATAAAGAAGTTAGTTAAGGGCATAAGGAAGCTAGTTAGTAACATAAGGAAGTTAGTTAATGACATAAGGAAGTTAGTTAATGGCATAAGGAAGCTAATTAGTGACATAAGGAAGTTAGTTAATGACATAAAGAAGTTAGTTAATGGCATAAGGAAGCTAGTTAGTAACATAAGGAAGCTAGTTAGTAACATAAGGAAGTTAGTCTCGCCTTTGCATTTTGTACTTATAGTTGAGGTAAAGTTATCTTTGTTATATGTTATTATGAATTTCACTTATAATTGTTATTACGCAACATAACGTATCTTGTAAGACATTCTACTGACACACAATGTTTACATAATGAAATTTACTTCAAATTAGTTTATTGAAATGAGAATAAAATCCTTTATTAAACTCAACAGTTACTTAATCGTCGATAAAATATTATCTCAGTGTTATTATTAGCTAAACGTTGTCATTAAAGCTGACTAAACATGATGTTTAAAAGATCTGAGTTAGGAATATAACAATAAACATTTGTTATAGAGTAAATTAACAAGGTAATAAGACTGATCGTGTAGTGGTGACACCACAGGATGATCAAACATTGATCCAGTAGTGGTGACACCACAGGATGATCAAACATTGATCCTGTAGTGGTGACACCACAGGATGATCAGACATTGATCGTGTAGTGGTGACACCACAGGATGATCAAACATTGATCCTGTAGTGGTGACACCACAGGATGATCAGACATTGATCGTGTAGTGATGACACCAGAGGATGATCAAGCATTGATCCAGTAGTGGTGACACCACAGGATGATCAAACATTGATCCTGTAGTGGTGACACCACAGGATGATCAGACATTGATCGTGTAGTGGTGACACCACAGGATGATCAAACATTGATCCTGTAGTGGTGACACCACAGGATGATCAGACATTGATCGTGTAGTGATGACACCAGAGGATGATCAAACATTGATCCTGTAGCGGTGACACCACAGGATGATCAGACATTGATCGTGTAGTGATGACACCAGAGGATGATCAAACATTGATCCTATAGCGGTGACACCAGAGGATGATCAAACATTGATCCTGTAGTGGTGACACCACACGATGATCAAACATTGATCCTGTAGTGGTGACACCAAAGGATGACCAAACATTGATCGTGTAGTGGTGACACCACAGTATGATCAAACATTGATCGAGTAGTGGTGACACCAGAGGATGATCAAACATTGATCGAGTACTGGTGACACCAGAGGATGATCAAACATTGATCTTGTAGTGGTGACACCACAGGATGATCAAACATTGATCGAGTAGTGGTGACACCAGAGGATGATCAATCATTTATCGAGTAGTGGTGACACCAGAGAATGATCAAACATTGATCGAGTAGTGGTGACACCAGAGGATGATCAAACATTGATCGAGTAGTGGTGACACCAGAGGATGACCAAACATTGATCGAGTAGTGGTGACACCAGAGGATGATCAAACATTGATCGAGTAGTGGTGATACCAGAGGATGATCAAACATTGATCGTGTAGTGGTGACACCACAGCATGATCAAACATTGATCGTGTAGTGGTGACACCACAGGATGATCAAACATTGATCGTGTAGTGGTGACACCACAGCATGATCAAACATTGATCGTGTAGTGGTGACACCACAGGATGATCAAACATTGATCGTGTAGTGGTGACACCACAGCATGATCAAACATTGATCGTGTAGTGGTGACACCACACGATGATCAAACATTGATCGTGTAGTGGTGACACCAAAGAATGATCAAACATTGATCGTGTAGTGGTGACACCAGAGGATGACCAAACATTGATCCTGTAGAGGTGACACCACAGGATGATAAAACATTGATCGTGTAGTGATGACACCACACGATGATCAAACATTGATCGTGTAGTGGTGACACCAAAGGATGATCAAACATTGATCGTGTAGTGGCGACACCACACGATGATCAAATATTGATCGAGTAGTGGTGACACCACACGATGATCAAACATTGATCGTGTAGTGGCGACACCACACGATGATCAAATATTGATCGTGTAGTGGTGACACCACAGGATGATCAAACATTGATCGTGTAGTGGGGACACCAAACGGTGATCAAACATTGATTGTGCAGTGATGACACCACACGGTGATCAAACATTGATTGTGCAGTGATGACACCACACGGTGATCAAACATTGATCGTGTAGTGGTGACACAAGAGGATGATGAATCATTGATCGTGTAGTGGTGACACCAGAGGATGATCAAACATTGATCGTGTAGTGGTGACACCAGAGGATGATCAAACATTGATCTTGTAGTGGCGACACCAGAGGATGATCAAACATTGATCGTGTAGTGGTGACACCAGAGGATGATCAAACATTCATCTTGTAGTGGTGACACCAGAGAATGATCAAACATTGATCGTGCAATGGTGACACCACAGGATGATCCAACATTGATCGTGTAGTGGTGGCACCACAGAATGATCAAACATTGATCCTGCAGTGGTGACATCAAAAGATGATCAAACATTGATCATATAGTGGTGACATCACATGATGATCAAACATTGATCCTGTAGTAGTGACACCACAGGATGATCAAACATTGATCATCAAGTGATGATACCACAGGATGATCAAACATTGATCTTGTAGTGGTGACACCAGAGGATGATCAAGCATTGATCGTGTAGTGGGGTCACCACAGGATGATCAAGCATTGATCGTGTAGTGGGGTCACCACAAGATGATCAAACACTGATCGTGTAGTGATGACACCACAGGATGATCAAACATTGACCCTGTAGTGGTGACACCATAGGATGATCAAACATTGTTCCTGCAGTGGTGACACCACAGGATGATCAAACATTGATCATGTAGTGGTGACACCACAGCATGATCAAACATTGATCCTGTAGGGGTGACACCACAGGATGATCAAGCATTGATCGTGTAGTGGTGACACCACATGGTGATCAAGCATTGATCGTGTAGTGAGGACACCTCAGGATGATCAAACATTGATCGTGTAGTGGCGACACCAGAGGATGATCAAACATTGACCATGTAGTGTTGACACCATAGGATGATCAAACATTGATCTTGTAGTGGTGACACCAGAGGTTGATCAAACATTGATCTTGTAGTGGTGGCACCAGAGGATGATCAAACATTGATCTTGTAGTGGTGACACCACAGGATGATTAAGCATTGATCGTGTAGTGGGGACACCACAGGATAAAACATTGATCGTGTAGTGGTGACACCACAGGATGATCAAACATTGATCCTGCAGTGGTGACACCAGAGGATGATAAAACATTCATCTTGTAGTGGTGACACCACAGGATAAAACATTGACCCTGTAGTGGTGACACCACAGAATGATCAAACATTGACCCTGTAGTGGTGACATCACAGGATGATCAAACATTGATCCTGTAGTGATCACATCACAGGATGATCAATCATTGATCCTGCAGTGGTGACATCACAGGATGATCAAACATTGATCCTGCAGTGGTGACACCAGAGCATGATCAAACATTGATCCTGTAGTGATCACATCACAGGCTGATCAATCATTGATCCTGCAGTGGTGACATCACAGGATGATCAAACATTGATCCTGCAGTGGTGACATCACAGGATGATCAAACATTGATCATGTAGTGGTGACACCAGAGCATGATCAAACATTGATCCTGTAGGGGTGAAACAACAGGATGATCAAACATTGATCGTGTAGTGGCGACACCACACGATGACCAAACATTGATCGTGTAGTGGTGACACCAGAGGATGATCAAACATTGATCCTGTAGTGGTGACACCACAGTATGATCAAACATTGATCCTGTAGTGGTGACACCAGAGGATGATCAAACATTGATCGTGTAATGGTGACACCACAGAATGATCAAACATTGATCCTGTAGTGGTGACACCACAGAATGATCAAACATTGATCCTGTAGTGGTGACACCACAGGATGAATAAACATTGATCGTGTAGTGGTGACACCAGACGATGATCAAACATTGATCGTGTAGTGGTGACACCACACAGTGATCAAACATTGATCGTGTAGTGGTGACACCAGAGGATGATCAAAAATTGATCTTGTAGAGGTAACACCAGAGGATGATCAAAAATTGATCTTGTAGAGGTAACACCAGAGGATGATCAAAAGTTGATCTTGTAGAGGTAACACCAGAGGATGATCAAACATTGATCGTGTAGTGGTGACACCACAGGATGATCAAACATTGATCGTGTAGTGGTGACACCACACAGTGATCAAACATTGATCGTGTAGTGGTGACACCACAGGATGATCAAACATTGATCTTGTAGTGGTGACACCAGAGGATGACCAAAAGTTGATCTTGTAGAGGTAACACCAGAGGATGATCAAACATTGATCGTGTAGTGGTGACACCACAGGATGATCAAACATTGATAGTGTAGTGGTGACACCACAGGATGATCAAACATTGATCCTGTAGTGGTGACACCACAGGATGATCAAACCTTGATCTTGTAGTGGTGACACCAGAGGATGATCAAACATTGATCGTGTAGTGGTGACACCACAGGATGATCAAACCTTGATCTTGTAGTGGTGACACCAGAGGATGATCAAACATTGATCGTGTAGTGGTGACACCACAGGATGATCAAACATTGATCTTGTAGTGGTGACACCAGAGGATGATCAAAAATTGATCGTGTAATGGTGACACCAGAGGATGATCAAACATTGATCTTGTAGAGGTGACACCAGAAGATGATCAAACATAGATCGTGTAGTGGTGACACCAAACAGTGAGCAAACATTGATCGTGTAGTGGTGACAACACAGAATGATCAAACATTGATCCTGTAGTGGTGGCACCACAGGATCATAAAACACTGATCCTGTAGAGGTGACGTGACACCACAGGATGATCCAACATTGATCATGTAGTGGTGACACCAAAGGATGATCAAACATTGATCGTGCAGTGGTGACACCACAGGATGATCAAACATTGATCGTGTAGTCATGACACCACAGGATGATCAAACATTGATCGTGTAGTGGTGACACCACAAGATGATCAAACATTGATCGTGTAGTGGTGACACCACACTGTGATCAAGCATTGATCGTGTAGTGGCGACACCACAGGATGATCAAACATTGATCTTGTAGTGGTGACACCAGAGGATGATCAAACATTGATCTTGTAGTGGTGACAACAGAGGATGATCAAACATTGACCATGTAGTGATGATACCACAGGATAATCAAACATTGATCTTGTAGTGGTGACACCACAGGATGATTAAGCATTGATCGTGTAGTGGGGACACCACAGGATAAAACATTGATCGTGTAGTGGTGACACCACAGGATGATCAAACATCGATCCTGCAGTGGTGACATCACAGGATGATCAAACATTGATCCTGCAGTGGTGACATCACAGGATGATCAAACATTGATCCTGTAGTGGTGACATAACAGGATGATCAATAATTGATCCTGTAGTGGTGACATCACAGGATGATCAAGCATTGATCGTGTAGTGGGGACACCACAGGATGATAAAACATTGATCGTGTAGTGGTGACACCAGAGGATGATCACCCTTGATCTTGTAGTGGTGACACCACAGTATAATTAAGCATTGATCGTGTAGTGGGGACACCACAGGATAAAACATTGATCGAGTAGTGGTAACACCACAGGAATAAACATTGATCGTGTAGTGGTGACACCACAGGATGATCAAACATTGTTCATGTTGTGGTGACACCACAGCATGAACAAACATTGATCCTGTAATGGTGACACCACAGGATGATCAAACATTGATCCTGTAGTGGTGACACCACAGGATGATCAAACATTGAACCTGTAGTGGTGACACCACAGGATGGTCAAACATTGATCCTGTAGTGGTGACACCACAGGATGATCAAACATTGATCGTGTAGTGGCGACACCACAGGATGATCAAACATTGATCTTGTAGTGTTGACCCCAGAGGATGATCAAACATTGATCGTGTAGTGTTGACACCAGAGGATGATCAAACATTGATCTTGTAGTGGTGACACCAGAGGATGATCAAACATTGATCTTGTAGTGGTGACACCACAGGATGATTAAGCATTGATCGTGTAGTGGGGACACCACAGGATAAAACATTGATCGAGTAGTGGTGACACCACAGGATAAAACATTGATCGTGTAGTGGTGACACCACAGGATGATCAAACATTGATCCTGCAGTGGTGACACCAGAGGATGATCAAACATTCATCTTGTAGTGGTGACACCACAGGATAAAATATTGATCCTGTAGTGGTGACACCACAGAATGATCAAAGATTGACCCTGTAGTGGTGACATCACAGGATGATCAAACATTGATCCTGTAGTGATGACATCACAGGATGATCAATCATTGATCCTGTAGTGGTGACACCACAGGATGATCAAGCATAGATCGTGTAGTGGGGGCACCACATGATGATAAAACATTGATCGTGTAGTGGTGACATCAGAGGATGATCATGCATTGATCGTGTAGTGAGGACACCACAGGATGATCAAACATTGATCGTGTAGTGGCGACACCACGGGATAAAACATTGATCCTGTAGTGGTGACACCAGAGGATGATCAAACATTGATCTTGTAGTGGTGACACCAGAGGATGATCAAACATTGACCATATAGTGATGATACCAGAGGATGATCAAACATTGATCTTGTAGTGGTGACACCAGAGGATGCTCAAACATTGATCTTGTAGTGGTGACACCAGAGGATGATCAAACATTGACTATGTAGTGATGATACCAGAGGATGATCAAGCATTGATCGTGTAGTGAGGACACCTCAGGATGATCAAACATTGATCGTGTAGTGGCGACACCAGACGATGATCAAACATTGATCTTGTAGTGGTGACACCAGAGGATGATCAAACATTGACCATGTAGTGTTGACACCATAGGATGATCAAACATTGATCTTGTAGTGGTGACACCAGAGGATGATCAAACATTGATCTTGTAGTGGTGGCACCAGTGGATGATCAAACATTGATCTTGTAGTGGTGACACCACAGGATGATTAAGCATTGATCGTGTAGTGGGGACACCACAGGATAAATCATTGATCGTGTAGTGGTGACACCACAGGATGATCAAACATTGATCCTGCAGTGGTGACACCAGAGGATGATAAAACATTCATCTTGTAGTGGTGACACCACAGGATAAAACATTGACCCTGTAGTGGTGACACCACAGAATGATCAAACATTGACCCTGTAGTGGTGACATCACAGGATGATCAAACATTGATCATGTAGTGATCACATCACAGGATGATCAATCATTGATCCTGTAGTGATGACATCACAGGATGATCAAACATTGATCCTGTAGTGGTGACACCACAGGATGATCAAGCATTGATCGTGTAGTGGTGACACCACAGGAAAAAACATTGATCGTGTAGTGGTGACATCAGAGGATGATCAAGCATTGATCGTGTAGTGGGGACACCAGAGGATGATCAAACATTGATCGTGTAGTGGCGACACCACAGGATGATCAAGCATTGATCGTGTAGTGGCGACACCACAGGATGATCAAGCATTGATCGTGTAGTGAGGACACCAGAGGATGATCAAACATTGATCGTGTAGTTTTGACACCATAGGATGATCAAACATTGATCTTGTAGTGGTGACACCAGAGGATGATCAAACATTGATCTTGTAGTGGTGACAGCACAGGATGATTAAGCATTGATCGTGTAGTGGGGACACCGCAGGATAAAACATTGATCGTGTAGTGGTGACACCACAGGATGATCAAACATTGATCTTGTAGTGGTGACACCACAGGATGATTAAGCATTGATCGTGTTGTGGTGACACCACAGGATAAAACATTGATCGTGTAGTGATGACACCACAGGATGATCAATAATTGATCGTGTAGTGGTGACACCAGAGGATGATCCAACATGAAACAATACTTGTGATAACAAATTCAATGCGATACGAGTGGATGATGGAGGTTTATGATTGAAGGACCAGGTGGAGGTTACCTGGTGGAGGTTACCTGGTGGAGGTTACCTGGTGGAGGTTACCTGGTGGAGGTTACCTGGTGGAGGTTACCTGGTGGAGGTTACCTGGTGGAGGTTACCTGGTGGAGGTTACCTGGTGGAGGTTACCTGGTGGAGGTTACCTGGTGGAGGTTACCTGGTGGAGGTTACCTGGTGGAGGTTACCTGGTGGAGGTTACCTGGTGGAGGTTACCTGGTGGAGGTTACCTGGTGGAGGTTACCTGGTGGAGGTTACCTGGTGGAGGTTACCTGGTGGAGGTTACCTGGTGGAGGGTCTTGGATAAACATCTTGGGAGTCAGTAAGGGTCTCTAAATTCAATATTTAGGCCACACATAGGCAAACTGCAGCTCGCGAGCCGCATGAGGCTTCCGAAGCTACTTTGTGAGGCTCCCGATACAATAATTATTAAAATATTTCATATATAAAGTTAAATCACATTATCTTGTCAAACATCCACAAGCATTATGTGTCCTAACTACTGTTTAAACTGTCGGAACATAACCAAAACATGTTTTAAACAAATACGAATGATGCAACTGGAATGATGCATCACTCTTCATGCAGTACACACAAGTTAGTCGCTTGCGGCGGTAGCAGAACATAATTATTGCAGTGCAGTGTACCTATGTACTTTTCTGATTAATAAATATTTAAGACTGACCTTAGTTATACTTATAAAACCCGTTTAAAATGACCGAGCAACAGAAGAGTCTAAAACGGAAATATGAACAAGAAAAGATTGTTTAACTAACAACGGCAGGACGATTTTGGTTGTACTGTTAAGGGTGAAAACGCTGTGTATAGTATATATCATACAACGATCAATCACTTTAAAGTCAGTAATTTAAAGCGTCATCATGAATGTAACCATGAAAAAAACTGCGTCTGAGTTTTCTACTGAATTAGAACTGGCAAAAAATAAGATAAAATTTTTGAAATCTAATTTAGTCATTCAACAAAACCTCATGTTTTTCCTCTGTAAGTAAAGTAGGTTGACTGGTGAAGCTAGTGTTGTTATAACTTGGAATATTACAGTCATGGAGACTCTGTACGAGAGCATATTAGTGATGTGATGGTTATTCTCTCTCCTGAGAACTCAAAACTTACTCTGGCAATAGAACATATTCTTATTTCCCGTCGTACTACTGAGAGACGCATTTCTGAGAATAGTCCTTCAGTCGTATGTTCACTGCAGAGTGATCTGAAAAGCTTTCAGCTTAGTAGTGGATGAATTTACATATATTCAAGATATCCATCAGCTAGCTTTATTTGTTCGCTATGATACAAACGATGGAATTGTAAAAGAAGAATTTATTGACCTGATGAGTTAAAGGAAACTTAACAATAAAGCTTTATTAATTAAATGCTCAAATATCATTGCATAAACTTGTTAGCATTGCAACAGACTGAGAACCAGCTTTGGTGATCAACAGACGGGTCACCTGCAGTGGTAGATCAAAATAATGGCCTAGTTGGGCAACGAACACATGATCTCAACTATCCTAAAGTGGCAAATTGTTTTAATTCCTACTACACATCTGTTGCATCAACACTAGTAAGTAAACTACCAGCTGCATCAAATACTTTTAACACAGACGCAGATAAGTTTCAAACATACTATACCAATAAAGGGGTAACCCCAAACAGTTGTCAACTAGTAAGTGTATCTCATGACTTCATTCAAAATGAACTAAGCAGGTTAAACCCAACTAAGAGCACAGGCCCTGATAACATCCCGTCTAAGTTCCTAAAAGATGGCGCTTCTGAATTGTCAATCCCCATTGCTCACATAATAAATTTGTCCATCACCACTAATACCGTACCGAAGGGGTTCAAGGAGGCCAGATTCTCTCCTATCTTAAAAAAAAAAATAGTAGGTCTGATGTAAGCAACTATAGGCCAGTTAGTATACTCAGTGTAATACATAAACTTCTAGAGAGGGCGGTGTACTATCAAGTAGTTAAGTACCTTAATGACAACAATATTCTCCATAGCTATCAATCAGGCTTTAGAAGATCTTACACAACCGACACCTCCCTAATTAATCTGATGGATTAAATGAGAACTGAAATCTCGATGGGGAACCTCATAGGAATGGTAACCTTAGACTTGCCGATAGCTTGTGGAGTTCCCCAAGGTAGTATTCTGGGTCCCTTATTATTCCTTTGCTATGTTAGTGAAATTCCTATCAGTTTCAGGTGCAAACTCCTACTGTATGCGGATGACAGTGCTCTGTAAGTGTCAGGTAAAGATCCACAAGATATAGCTAATATATTAACACTGAAACTGGAGTCCTGCAGCAAATGGTTAGTAGACAACAAACTATTGTTACACCTCGGGAAAACTGAAGTCATTCTCATTGGCACGAAACAGAAACTGAGAAGAGTAAATAATTTTAATGTCCAGTGTAATGGGGAGCCCATCACTTCAATTTCCTCATTAAGATGACTAGGAATCCCCTTTGACCCATACATGTCAGGAGAATTGATAGGGGACAGTGGAGTAAAGAAAGCGAATGCCAGACTGAAGTTCTTCTATAGACAAGCACATTGTCTACCTACTGAGGCTCGCAGGACCCTATGTCTAGCCCTTATACAATGACATATGGACTACGCTTGCTCTTCATGGTACTCTGCCTTGACAAAAAAAAAATAACTGAAGGATAGACTGCAAATCACCTTGAACAAAATGGTAAGATTCATCCTGACCTGGGTCCAAGGGAACATGTAGGGCAGGATGAATTACAACAGTTGGATATGCTGAATGTTGAAGACAGAGTAAAACAACCGAAGCTAAATCAAGTTAATAAAATTACTCACAGTGTCCAGAATATCTTGCTGCCAATTTTGTCAAGGCTGGAAACCAGAGCAATCATAGCACCAGGGGGAGAGAGCACAACTTTGTAGTACCCACAGTCAGTGGCCAGGTTTCAAACACCTTTTATTGTACAGCAATAAAGGAATGGAACAGACTACCTGCACATGTCAAAGCCAGCCATATGATGATCCAGTTCAAGAAGAGAGCCAAAAGGTGCCTATTGAATGTAGCTACAGAAAGGGAGGGGGAATGATTTTTTATTTTTTTTAGCTAACACACGTATAAGTTTACCTTATTCCTAGTAATGACCCTCGTATTGTAGATAGTTTTAATGACCCTCGTGTAGTAGGTAGTCTTAATAGTATGATAATAAGATATTATCTCTTTTATAGAATAATAATAAGGTATTATCTCCTTCATATTATAATAGTAAGATATTATCTTCTTTATTTTATAATAATAAGGTAAAAGGACTGTGTCTGACTTTTTTGAGTTATAGCAGGTTCTCTACACATATGCTGCTATGTATGATAATCTATGTAACGGTATCTGTGTATACCTGAATAAATTTACTTATAATGGTTTTGAGAACAGATTTGAGAAACTAAAAAAGTTAAGCCATGTGAATCCTTTAGTGACTGATGCCATCAACGATGGGTGTCCTGTTGCTGCACCTTTGGCCTCAGATGTTGCTTCAATAGAAACAGAGCTTATTGACCTGCAGGAAGATGAGGATTTGAAGCTGATACATTACAGCTCATCTCTAAATGGCTTTTGGAAACAAATCCCACATGCAAAGTATTCCAGTCTTTAGAAAACTGGCTTCCCACTACTCTCTGTTTTTGGGACGACTTACTACTATGAATCTTCTCTGTAAAGAAATTTATCAGGTCTAAACATAGTGCTATCCTCACTATTACTCATCTCACTGAGCTTCTTCAAACAATTTTGACATCCAACAGCTAGATTTCAAACTATTAACCGCAAACATGAAGACTCAGTCAAAGTCTTCAACGAGCAGAGATTAAACATAATCCTCTTTGTTTGTATTTGTATTATTTATAAATACACTTGCAAAATAATTATTTCTCTGGCTCTTAAACATTCAAAAATGTATGTGACTTTTCTTATCGAAGAACTTGCCGACCTCTGGACTGTTCTTTCAATTTCCAGGAGAATAAAGAGAACGGCGAAATTCTTATTTCAAGGTCGGAGGCGAGAAAGATGATGGTGGTGGGAGGAAGTGGGGGAGTTTATCCAAGATTCGTGAAATAGGCAGAAATGTAGGTGAGAGGTCTAGGAGGATGAAGGGTGGAAGCTCTGGATCCAAGGTCCTGGGAGAGTGTTTCTAAAGTTGAAGTTGCTCTGGAGTATATAGAATGTGACGGCTCTGCTGCTTCTTGACGGAGTTCAGTTAATGTTCTCAGTGTGAGGTGAGAGTAAGACTTTATATCATTGTTTATATTTGGAATAAGTTTCAGTTATACATTTAATATTTAGTGTAAGCTATAACATGTATACTATAACATAAAAATGATCCAAGTCAGACCGAAACGTCGTAGTAAGCTCCTCTCTTCTATGTTCGGGTTATTTGTGTAACATGTATACTAGACACAGTACTGTTATCATGTTAAGAAACTTTTATTTGATTAGTAAAGTATTATATCTGAATTAGTAGCATTTATTGGAAAATGTAACAATGTTAGGAAAAGCAAATAACATTGTAAAGAATTTTAATAAAATTAAAATATGATAATGAATTTGTTATTTTTTGTTTTATTTGACAAATGTAATAAGTTGAAATAACAAAGAGTAACTTTCAACTTATCGTCTTAACAAATCATTGGAATTTGTTTGGCTCTTGAGCAAAATAATCACAAGATATATATCCTGAGAGGTGTGTTTCTCCGATCGTATATATGACAGGTGTTTAATTTTATCATTATTTTAAGTAGTAAATTATTCATCTCTGGTGTAGAATGGTTCACGTGCAGCCTTAATGACCCTCCTGTAGTCAATAGGCTTTAAATACTATTAACCAAAATGAAGGAAACATTGCTATAAATCATAAGCTTCTAAAAATCACTGAAATAAGAGTTGTTTCCTTTGACAGAAGGGCTAAGCTTCACATTTCTCTGTCCCTGATATTTTTCCGGAGTAAGCTTTAATTTGTCTAAAAAAATGCAGATGCAGGAGTACTAGAAGTATTTATTCTCTGCTTTATTAGTACAAATGCCTAGCTAAAAGAATTTATTTTAAGAATATTTGTCACAGCATTGTCGATTGATTTCAGGTCTATTTATATGAATTTAAACGTCTGGAATTGACACATTATTTTAGCCTGCAGTTCAGCAGAAGATGATGCAGCAAATGGAAAGATGCAGTTTAAAGGGACATTTTCGAATCACAAGCACTTCTGTCATGCCAGTTGGAAAAGTCTGCATTTCCACTGCAGCAGGAAATGTGCTGAGACAATTAAAAAATGTGTTCTGATATGTACAGTTAAGTAACACAAACAGGGATTGTTGTGGAGAACTTGTTAGATAAGAATACTTTCCTGCATGCTAATAAACATAAGACAAGTGTTACTTATCTTTGAACAGTACGATTTCCAGCAGTCTCTCCCTGGAAATCCCTTCGGGGTGCAGTCTGTGTCCACAGTGGCTGTTGATTAACAAGCGAGTTATTCATATAATTTACCCCTAAAGAGCGTATATCCAGCATTTCACTGCCATCTGAAATGCGTTGTGGCAGTCACATGGGTTTTGGTGAATCACTCTCGCGTCAAGGGAATTTTTGGTAACTTTAGTCACCTCTGCCTATTAGCTGCAGCTAACGAAAGATGATGTGGGTATGGCTGGACTTACCTGGGGTATTGTAACTGACCCAATTTCCCATATTTTGTTATAGGGGAGATGTGACCCCAGTATTGTTGTCTTGAGTAGGCTGCTACAGATGCATAGTTATATTGTCCTCACTTGCTGATAGGAAATCACTCTGATCAATTGTTACGCGATAGGGGAATATCTTGTCCCTTTGTTCAAAACACCTGAATGCATACCGCAACACTACACTTTCTCGGGATTATACCATGGATTATACACTTGTGTTTCCTTTTAACACTAGTTTTCCTAGTGGAGATTGACAGTATTTCAGAGTTTGCCATACCAAATCATCATTTTCTTCGTTCTCAGCAGAAGATTTGTAACGTGTTCATGCTCGGATATCTGAATTCACCCTAGCTTGTCACCCTGACCAACTCTCACCAGTTCACCCTCCGCAAGAAAGAACTGCTGAGTTCAGGTTTAAATCTCTTCCTTACTACACATTGCAACAAGGAATAACATAAGAAGGTTGTTTCCTTGTTGTTTAGAAGTCATAATGTCCCAACTTGTAGACAAGTGGGGCGCAGTTTTTCTCTTAATTTTTCTGCTATAGAGAAAAGAGCAATTACTCTGGTTTAACCTCGTTGTGTATTTAATCAGGAGAGGAAGACGTGCCTTGTGACGCTGTGGTACATACCTATGTTCCTCAAAAACTGTTTGTGAGAAACGAAGAGTCCGCTAGCCCTTTCTTGGAGGGCTAAGCCCCTCAGTGGGCTGGGGAGGGGCTGACAGATACCCCCTTTACTGGAGAATTTTCTCCATACTTGTAAAGTATATGTTATCTGTGTTTCAGTGAGGAGAGTAAATATTGCAACACATTGCGTCGGCGATTAATTTAGTGAAACTCTCCAAAATCAATGATAATTATGTAAAGGCATTCCCATCACGATGATTATGTAAGGAATTGATGTGCAGCCTCTGGACATTAATCTCGACTGATGGCTGGGAAAGTTTATTAAGAGTAACTAAGAAAGTTGCATAAGGTTCATAAGGGTACCTTTTAAAAAGTAATATGAGGCATCCACAACATTTGACACCCAACGAGAAAGTCAAAGAACTTAATCACATTATACACTGGAAAAGGAGAACCATTCAGCTACAAATTAGGTTATGAGGTGAATGGATGTCGCGGGAAGGTTATTAAAATCATGTGAAATAATCCAGGCGGTAGCAAGAGCAATAACATGCTGGAAAGGAACTGTTATGAGCCTATATAAACCATGACAAAATCCGAGGCAAGATCATTTATAACTATCACAAACAAGACAGAAGTGCCTCTCTGAAAATCTTTCAGGAAAAGTTGTATTTTCCTCGTAGGCCTAAGACAATGACTGGGGATAAAGTGTTATATGGCCAGATTGTGTCTTAAGCAATTACTAGACAGGAAACGAGACTTCGATAACTAAATTAATACCTACGTTGGGAGTCCGAAGGTATGTTGAGAGAGGAAGCAAAGGGTCAATGGCAGAATATCTTTTTTGTACAACTAACCTGATGAGGGAAGAGACATTTTCGCATCTCGTTTAAAATCAGAAGCATATGTTTTTACTTGTTTATAAACTAAGTTCTATGACCGCACTTACTAGTATTAATTACACAGCACATTTCAAACGAATTGTGGTAGCGCATACCAGAGACCACCAGGGGGCATATTTCTCATAATAGTGAGTGGAACTGACAAAGGAATAGAGGTGGGAAAAGGATGCAATATCTCGCCTATTAGGAAACTGTAACGAGCCTTGTATAAAATTCTCAGCATGAGCGTTAAAAGTGTATGAGCAGGAGGTAATGAATATTGGAAAGTGATCATGTGGTGGAGTTAATCTAGCGCAGTTAATTGCATCTCTAAACCTATGCAAGAATAGATGTATTTTCTTTGCTGTGCGATACGAGGAAGATATCCCCTTATTCCATGACCCCAGGAGCTTGTACAGTGTACATGATTGAATTAGCGCAGAGTACAGCTTGAGTACGAAAAGCAGGTAATTATTAGTGTTGAAGATCTGAAGAGAATACGTGAGACATTCACATTTTATTATGTGGAAACTAATATGATGATTTCTTCAAATCTAATTCAAACCATCCACTAAGAAGCACCAACTAAACAGAAGAATTCTCTTGTTATCTCATAAAGAATAATGTCCTAAAATTCAGTAGCACATTTAGCTTAAAGTCGGAAGTTGCATTAAGAAGCTTTTAGCATTGACGGTTTGAAGGTAATCGTATGCTGAGCTCAGAGATTATCGTATGAAAAACAATATTTCATTTATTTTTCAATTATTAAAAAACAAAACTGGACCTAGTGTAACAGTGACAAAAGTAACACTAAACTACTTTTAAATAATTAAGTCATTAAGAAAGTAAATAATTAAGCTCTATTTAAGCTTCGTGTATATTCCACATTTTTACAAAGATCTGGAAGTCATAGGCGAATAACACTGCATTACAGAAATTCATTCATTGATATGACAATGAAGTTCAACACCAACAACGTTTCTGACCAGAAGAGACATTTTACATTTTTATCATTGAAACTAATTTGAATAATAGCATTTATATATTAACTCTTACACAACCAAAATTAGAGAGAAAACTTAGTCTGAACAACATTCACATCGGCTGCGGCAGAGCTGCTGGCCACTAAAAGTAACTTTTGCACTACCTATGATCATTATCAAGAAATCTCAGTCAGTTCTGCAGGTGCTAAGATTATTATTGTTTAGAAAAAACATTATCCATACAGTTAATAATAGCAATTATCAACAATCAATAATTGCCGAAGCAATTCGTAGCCATCTTGACAGGCACAGATTGATTAATGATTCTCAACACGGTTTTACAAAGGGACGTTCCTGTCTTACGAATTTACTAACTTTTTTCACTAAGGTGTTTGAGGAGGTAGATCATGGTAATGAATATGATATTGTGTATATGGACTTCAGTAAGGCTTTCGATAGAGTTCCACATCAGAGGCTATTGAGGAAACTTAAGGCACACGGAATAGGAGAAATTTTTTCCTGGGTAGAGGCATGGCTGACAAATAGACAGCAGAGAGTTTGCATAAATGGGGAGAAATCAGAATGGGGGCACGTCACAAGCGGTGTTCCACAGGGGTCAGTGTTGGGCCCGTTGTTGTTCACAATTTACATAAACGACATAGATGAGGGAATAAATAGCGACATAAGCAAATTTGCTGATGACACCAAAATAGGCCGTCCAATTAATTCTAATGAGGACACTAGAGCAATCCAGGATGATTTGAATAGACTGATGCAATGGTCGGAGAAGTGGCAGATGCAGTTTAATATAGACAAATGCAAAGTTCTAAATGTTGGACAGTTAAATAACCATGCCACATATAAACTAAATAATGTAGATCTTAATACTACTGATTGTGAAAAGGATTTAGGAGTTCTGGTTAGCAGTAATCTAAAACCAAGACAACAGTGCATTAGTGTTCGCAATAAAGCTAACAGAATTCTTGGCTTCATATCTCTAATGACAGATGAAATTAGAATACCTTAAACTAGTAAGCCAAAGGTCGCTGCTAACTATGCCTACCGCAGGAAGATAAATGTTATGATGATAAGACATAATATGCACTTTATGTAGTTACTCAGACGACGGTTTGTCCACCAGGTAGACGAGAACCTTTTTTACAATAATTATCTTAAATTACATATTGTGTCGTATTCGTGAATTTCGCTGTATATTTTACCATTGTTTTCTCAGCAAAAATCTACTCTCATCTTTACTAATATTGTTTAAAGTACTTCTTGTATCTTACATAAATGTTATAACCAATTTGTGTTCCTTCATTTTCATGTTTTGATTTCACCTTCTTAATTCAATCACTTCATAAAATACAGATCATTGAACCGGTGTAAATTGTAAGGAACTTGTAACTGATCCGTTTATAATTCTCAACCTGTGTCATTGAACTTCTGATTGTAGTAAGTATAGAGGCTGCGTTGATAATTATCATTGCAGCCTCTGTATTTACTGCATCGTATTTACTACAGTGATTATAATTTACTACAAAAGATGATGCATTTACTACATCTATTATAATCGATGTAGTAAATGCAGCCTCTGTATTTACTACATTGATGCAGCCTCTGTATTTACTACATTGATGCAGCCTCTGTATTTACTACATCGATGCAGCCTCTGTATTTACTACATTGATGCAGCCTCTGTATTTACTACATTGATGCAGCCTCTGTATTTACTACATCGATGCAGCCTCTGTATTTACTACATTGATGCAGCCTCTGTATTTACTACATTGATGCAGCCTCTGTATTTACTACATTGATGCAGCCTCTGTATTTACTACATCGATGCAGCCTCTGTATTTACTACATTGAAGCAGCCTCTGTATTTACTACATTGATGCAGCCTCTGTATTTACTACATTGATGCAGCCTCTGTATTTACTACATTGATGCAGCCTCTGTATTTACTACATTGATGCAGCCTCTGTATTTACTACATTGATGCAGCCTCTGTATTTACTACATTGATGCAGCCTTTGTATTTACTACATTGATGCAGCCTATGTATTTACTACATTGATGCAGCCTTTGTATTTACTACATTGATGCAGCCTATGTATTTACTACATTGATGCAGCCTTTGTATTTACTACATTGATGCAGCCTCTGTATTTACTACATTGATGCAGCCTCTGTATTTACTACATCGATGCAGCCTCTGTATTTACTGCATCGACGTAGCAACTGTATTTACTACATCGATTATAATCGATGTCTTCAAAAATATGCTGGTCTAGATAAAAGCAACATGGAAACCTTATCATTAGTTTATCTGTAATACATTGTACACTTAGTTGTTTACTTCTGTGTCTACAATGTTTTTCAAATTATTTATCAGATTATGTATATTTACTGCAACTTCGTTGTATGGCTCAAAAGAGTTAAAAAAAAAAATCTGAATTAATTTTAGACTCTAGGCACCTCTGTCTCCACGTGTTTTTAGACAGTTTTGTCACGTTAGTACCAAAAAAAAAAAAAAACTCGGCACTAATAAACGCATCGTCTTTTGACAAAAACCCATTAATTTTTTTAACAATTAAAAAGCTTGCAACCTTTCTCTAGCAGTGAAAAATTTATATATCGAAACAGGAGCTGGTTGCCCCTTGTAAGTTAGTGAGTTAAGCTTCAAGTATAGAAGATTCATTCTTCAGATTTTTGAAAGAGTGAATAATTTCTTGGTGGATAAATGCAACATTCGTGTTGTATGTTACTTGTAAAAGGTAGAATTTAAATTTTCGTATATTTGTGTACTGTATGTGTACACAAACTAGGACATGCTTCACAAACACAAAAGAAAATCTAACAATAATACGTCATTTACATACTGCATTAATTAATCTCGCTCTGATTTCAGTTACATGAATTACGTTTTGAGCTTCAGGTTTGACAATTAAATATTGAAAATCAAACATGAGATTTTGGTAATTACAGCGAGAGTCGTTCCTGACACACCCGCAAAATTAATTAATTTCTATTGAAGTTTTATATATATATATTTTGCTGTCGAAAGTGATTTGTAAATATTCTGTATTTGTTGTGAATACAAGTCGTGAGTTTGTTGTAAAAGATGCTGTGTATTTGTTGATAAATATATGCTGTGTATGTGACACAAGTAATATGAGTTTCTTGTGACACTGATCCTGTGCTTTGTTTTGACACTGTCGGCATATATTTGTTGAGGAAATGGTATGGTGATACCGACAAGATGTGGAAAAAGACACTTATGTACAGTTCAGGACATTTATTAAAGGAAACGTTTCGCCACGAGTGGCGAAACGTTTCCTTTAATAAATGTCCTGAACTGTACATAAGTGTCTTTTTCCACATATATTTGTTGACATACATACATTGCGCTGTGGTGATGCATGATGCACATGATGTCACTTTCTTGTGACTCAGATGTATGGTTTGCGTGATACATCTGTATATATCTTGTAATAAAGATGCTATGTATTTATTATGATGGTTATTGAGAACGCCTTATTCGATAGGCTTCAAATTTACAACGCTCTATTACGCATCATGGGGAAGATTCGTGGGTCTGTTTGCATATATTGGAGCCCTATACTCAGTGCTACATAGGTCATTCCCAAATTTTGTTGCCACCTAATAGGTGAAGATACATTCCTCTGAGCGATATATATATATATATATATATATATATATATATATATATATATATATATATATATATATATATATATATATATATATATATATGCTGACACGGTTGAAGCACTGAGAGGAAAGCACCCTGCCAGGGAAACCAGGGGCACCAACAGTTCCAACACCTCTGTCCGCACTGTGGAACCATTGATTGTGGAAGACTCAGACATTTACAAAGCAATAATGTCGTTCCCATCTGGCTCTGCTGGGAGTTACACTGGAATAAGGCCACAACATTTAAAAGAAATGGTTAATCCAGTTATTGGGGAAATTGCAGAGACACTGCTTTCAGAGATCACAAGGTTCGTCAGCAATTCCTTGGCTGGTCTGATTCCTGATGAAATTAGACCTCTCTTTTTTGGTGTAACACTTTGTGCACTTAAAAAGAAGGATGGAGGAATTCGGCCAATTGCAGTAGGCAACACGTTACGCCGCCTCGTTTTCAAAGTTGCTGTCCAAAGTATTCGTGCACAGGCAGCCATGATGCTTCAACCAAACCAGCTTGGCTTTGGGGTCTCTCAAGGAAGTGAAGCAGCGGTTCATGCAACAAGGGCGTATATCAACAACTGCCTATATATACTTATATATATATATAAGTATATATAGCTTACCACAGTCATATATGTTTTCACGTATGTTCTTCGTTCCAAAGCTTTGGCTGCAACCCGATTTGGTTGTGACCCGAACCTGATTTCCCATCTGGATTGTATGTAATTACGATTAATCCGTTCCAGATCCCTACGAACTTTATGCAAATATTGTTTTTTAAGAGTTTTAAGCACAAAAATAGTTAATTATACCATAGAATGTATAGTGTAATAGTAAACTAAATGTAAAAGCCTTGAGACTGAGAAAACGTACGAACCATTCGCTGTAAACAGTTATTTTTTAAGAATTTTAAGAGACATCTAATGGCTGAGAAGTGAACTCTGTTATTTATCGTCCGATTTCTTTCATTTTTGGTGTACGTTAAGAAGCATCTTTCCCCCATACATTGCCCAAGCTTCAGTAAGATAGACCAACAAACAATTCAGAAAAAATATATTTACCCAAAATCATATATGGAAAGCTGTAGCCGGGTAATGGCACTGCTAGAAGCTCTTTATGCGCTACCCGCTGATAAAACATTGCTAATCAGAATTTATCACTTTCGTAATTAATGTAATTTATAAACAACTTACTTCCTAGATAAATGACAAAAACAAGTGCGCTCCGAGAAAAAAAATGAGAAAGTCACTATCTCTGACATTTTAGGGTAATCTATGTTCTCTATAGATATGCTGCTATCTATGATAATCTATGTAACTATTCGTGTATACCTGAATAAACTTACATAGTTTTATGGTGTATTACAAGTGTATATGACAGCACTGTAGTACACTATGTTCTCTCTAAAATAAGCAAAAAGAAGGGGATAAGAGGACGGTACTTTATCCCTTATCCTCGAGTTCACAGCGAATGAACGCACGTCTGACAGACTCCAACTACCAGGCGAGGGTCTGTGTTAGGTGTTCACAAACAACAGGAAGTGGGGAGATTTCGCGCATGCAAAAAAAAAAAAAATGGCGCAGAATGTAAAAATTGGCAAAGCTGTGTTTGTTCGATTATGTGTTCGTCACCAGATGCAAAAATCTGGTAAATTTTTTGGTAGTGATTCGATTTGTTCGTGTTGGGAAGCGGTCATGACCAGAGGCTCCACATCAGAAACTGTTGATATAAAGTTGATCAGAGAGCATCTGCATATGCCAATAGTTGCATTAAATTTTTGAAGTTGTTTGGTTGAGGTATTCTTAAATTATAAGCGACAAAACATAAATGCATCCCTAGGAAATACCTAATAACAAAAAATAAGCTGTTGGTTTTAAACATTTTTAATTTCCTCTTACACTAACTTGCATTGTCGAGCTGGTTGAATGGCGAACAATCACAACATAATGTAACTCTTTGTCAAAGGCGTTATATATAATTTATTATAATTAGTTACATTTTATTGATGTTTCTGAAGGTATTTCAAGAATTTTTTTTACTCCTTAAGAGACCCGTGTTTTCAACTTTTAATAAAATTTGTTTCGCAATATATGTATGACACATTAGTTCATTAATTTTTAATATTTTATGTATTTATTGTTTCTCTTATATTTTATGTTAATCAGAAAGTTTATGTATACTAAGAGGAATATATCTCTTAGTGAATATAAGCTGAAAGATTATTTTAATCTCTATTAAAGGCATAAGAGTGTCTTATCCTTTTGTATCTGTTGATCAATTAAGACTTATCATAATTTTACTAATGTGTATAATGTATTTCTGTATATCAGAATTTTTTCCATAAAACTTCGGAGCAGATTTCTCTTCAAATTTATCTCTTATGATTTAGAAGCGTGGAGTTAAAAGATAAAGAATCACACACAAAGTGGGAGTTGTCACAGCTGCTCTTTGCTGATGACACTGTGCTCTTGGGAGATTCTGAAGAGAAGTTGCAGAGATTGGTGGATGAATTTGGTAGGGTGTGCAAAAGAAGGAAATTAAAGGTGAATACAGGAAAGAGTAAGGTTATGAGGATAACAAAAAGATTAGGTGATGAAAGATTGAATATCAGATTGGAGGGAGAGAGTATGGAGGAGGTGAATGTATTCAGATATTTGGGAGTGGACGTGTCAGCGGATGGGTCTATGAAACATGAGGTGAATCATAGAATTGATGAGGGGAAAAGAGTGAGTGGTGCACTTAGGAGTCTGTGGAGACAAAGAACTTTGTCCTTGGAGGCAAAGAGGGGAATGTATGAGAGTATAGTTTTACCAACGCTCTTATATGGGTGTGAGGCATGGGTGATGAATGTTGCAGCGAGGAGAAGGCTGGAGGCAGTGGAGATGTCATGTCTGAGAGTAATGTGTGGTGTGAATATAATGCAGAGAATTCGTAGTTTGGAAGTTAGGAGGAGGTGCGGGATTACCAAAACTGTTGTCCAGAGGGCTGAGGAAGGGTTGTTGAGGTGGTTCGGACATGTAGAGAGAATGGAGCGAAACAGAATGACTTCAAGAGTGTATCAGTCTGTAGTGGAAGGAAGGCGGGGTAGGGGTCGGCCTAGGAAAGGTTGGAGGGAGGGGGTAAAGGAGGTTTTGTGTGCGAGGGGCTTGGACTTCCAGCAGGCATGCGTGAGCGTGTTTGATAGGAGTGAATGGAGACAAATGGTTTTTAATACTTGACGTGCTGTTGGAGTGTGAGCAAAGTAACATTTATGAAGGGGTTCAGGGAAACCGGCAGGCCGGACTTGAGTCCTGGAGATGGGAAGTACAGTGCCTGCACTCTGAAGGAGGGGTGTTAATGTTGCAGTTTAAAAACTGTAGTGTAAAGCACCCTTCTGGCAAGACAGTGATGGAGTGAATGATGGTGAAAGTTTTTCTTTTTCGGGCCACCCTGCCTTGGTGGGAATCGGCCAGTGTGATAATAATAATAAAAAAAAAAATAAATAAATGGCTTGTGCGAAGCGTAAATATTTTAACAGTTCCTGGCTACTTCATTTCCATGAATTCATACGGTATTGAAAGCAAATTTATCTGACTAAGTTTGGCAAAGTGCTTTCTCCTATTTTTGACCAGAGGCGTCAGTGCCCTGAAAAAAAATCATGTGCAACATCTGGGTATCTTTACTGTAGACGTTTCGCCATCCAATGGCTTTATCAATACAGATTCTAGGACATAATTTGAAGACAGTAGAACTATATACAAATTATGAGGTAATCAGTCCCTCAGCCTTGGAGATGGTGTGAAGAGCACCGCAATCGTGAAGATTCTGGAGCAGATTCTGAAGCCCGGATGCCCATACTGGGCACCCGGGCTTCTGTCACGAGCGAGGCAGCTGGCCAGACTCAGCCTAACTGTGCCGATCAGTTAACAGCTTAGTTAATTAGGACGACTTATCCTTCAGCAGGAATTTGTGTGGTGCAGTACTCTGACATTCGATAACAAGTTACAAAACGAATTAGATCCCTTGACTGTTACCTATGAAACTAATTTGTAGCTTCCCTCGTGGACAAAGATGGTTGCAGAGCTGTGACACGTACAGATATCATAGATGTCTTTGCTGGAGTAAAACAAACCCTCCACACTTCACAACAGTTAGAACCCATTAGTAGTATCATTGAATGGGCATTTTTTTTAATGCTATTGGGCTGGCCAGTTCATCAGAGTTACAACTACACCTGCAACCAGCTTACAACACTGTCCTGGTGTAGAACTAGAGGTAAGAATTCTGTTATCTAGAAATGGGAAGGTAGATTTCATGGACTTAATTCCAATATTTGTTTGATTGGATCAGCTAATCAGTCATACATCCACCACAGACGCCCTCTATTCAACACAAATATTTCTGGAAGTAGCTTGAGATACCGTAAACCTATCCGCGACAATGATGAAGCAGTGACAAACGTGACTTCATCGGTGCTCTAGCTTGGCCAAGACTGTGGAAATTTGCTTTAAACCTGGTCTTGCCTTTACAAACTGGATCGCAACGGTCTCGTATATTGCTGAAATCTCACCGTCGACCTTCGTCAATAAAGTACAGATCTTATGCTAATTTCTCCTTTCAATAGTGTGAGACTTCCTCGACATCGTTAGGTAAATAATTGAATACGGAATTATGAGGTTTAATCCCTGCTTCTTATATCCTTGTGTAATATTACCCAAGTAATTATGAATAGTGAATATTTTTTATCATATCAGTAAAATAAAGATTGAATCAGATGAAAAGAAAGAAGCATAATGAACGCAAATTATATTTTCTGTACGAGATTTGGTAATATCTTTAATATACAAAACAATTAGATTCGCGACGATAACGCTGTTATCGAGTCTATTTTCAAACTTATTTACAAATTTTGAGTTAACATATTTTCGCAGGTAATAAATCATGTCGCAGGGCTCACGAGGTATATCTGGACGTCGCTGGTACTTCCCCGAAATAATGTTGGCGACCTAGAGAAGAGACAGTTCAGTGGAGGTCACTGGTCATGTCTTAAAGTACCGGAATTTCCTGGGTTGAATATCAGTAACCTGGAGCCGAGACATTTAGCTATGTTACTGAAACAGCGTCATTTTATACCCGAATTGCTTGACTTGGTCCAAACTCGGGATATGCATAGTAAGGGGACACAAGTCCCCCTAATATGACATTTTATTGTGGCAATGTTTCGCTCTCCAGGAGCTTTGTCAAGCTCCTGGAGAGCGAAACGTTCCCACAGTAGAATGTCACATTAGTTTCACTTGTGTCCTTTTACTTTACATATTGTCGGTAATTCTACCAACATATATACAATCTGTCGGGATATGCAGCTTAAAATAAAATACTTCACTTCAGTTGTAAACACGAATGGGCTCAAGTAAAGTTTACGGAGAAACAACAGCTTATTTCTGTATGAGTAGGATACAAGGTATTGCTGACTAGCTGCTGGAGAACGTTATCTGCTGCCACAAACGAAAGTTATCGCTATTGCGCTAATTTCTAGATATTACTAGAAGGAATATTTTCCAGCTCCACCCTTAAGCAGCTAGAACTTTTGATTGTCTTGAAACATGGTTGGGCACTCGACGCAGTTGTTACATTGATTTTTGTTAGGTAAGACACATATGCAACAGTTAGGTATCATTATTTCGAAACGTTTCGCCTACACTGTAGGCTTCTTCAGTCGAGTACAGAAAAGTTGATAGAAGCAGAAGATACTTGAAGACGATGTAATCAGTCCATCACCCATAAAGTTTTGAGGTGGTCAGTCCCTCAGTCTGGAGAAGAGTATTGTTCCATAGTATGAAACAAATACCTGTCGGTATTTTATACCATTTTAATAACAATGGTTATAAATGACCATAATTTTTAAAGGGGTGGACCGGTAAGCCAGCGGAAGGCCTCGGTCAGATGACCAAAATCTCCAAAGGCGGGTCATCATCTGACTAAGACCCGCGTCAGGAAACATTTGTCCTGTTTCCTGACGAACCTTACCTAACCTAACCTAACCATTTTAATGTTCACATTGATTTTTATCCAATGTATTTTGCATGACGAGGTTACAGGATATAGAAAAAATGTTACTGTCCGTCATCAAGTTGGCTTCTGGACTTGCACGCTTTTATAACAAGTATGCCAAGCTATTATTTATTGGCAGTAAGGAAGGTGGAGTAAGAGGAGAATTGTATTGTTGTATAAGAAGAAAGTGAATGTGAATGAACGAAATGAATGGAAGATTAGTGAATGGAATATGGAACACATGAGACGAAAGTTGATTAAAGCAAGAGAAAGTGATGATGAATTATCAAGGGGAAGACAACAGAAGTGAGAATGGAACACGTAAGTGAGGCAGTGAGTGGGTTAAATGAGGGTGAAATAGCTGGGACGAGTTCCATTATGACTGAGATCCTGTAAACAGTTGGTAATAGACGGAAATATTTTTTTTATGTCTGAAAGATAAGTAGGTGCTAGTATGTCTGAAAAGTAGGTAGGTGCTAGTATATGCCTAAAAAATAGATAGGTGTTAGAAGATATATGAAAAATGGGTAGGTGCTATTATATATTTGAAAGACAGGTAGGTGTTAGTATATATCTGAAAGACAGGTAGGTGCTAGAATATGTCTGAAAGATGGGTAGGTGCCTAGGGATTGGCAGAGAGCCAATGTACTGATTTTCATAAGTAAGGCTTATAAAATCATTGGTTATACTTTGAAGATCAACGGTTACTAAAATACAGTACAGTTATGCGTCCCTTAACGACGAGGATACGTTCTGAGAAAAGCGTTCTTAGACAATTTAGTCGCTGTGCGAACGTCATGACTCACTAAATCATAATAAAACGGCTGCAAACAAAACAGGGTACGGGTGGAGTCTGAACTCGCGGCCAACGCGTAAGCCACTGGGCTTGCAACTCTCTTGCCGCGAGTTCAAGAACTACCCCCCACCCGTATCGTAGTTTGTTTTAAACGTCATAGTGTATTTACACAAACCTACTTGGTAGATTTGTGTAAACACACAAACCTACGGTATATGATATAGCCTATTGCCCCTAGGCTACAAACCTTAGGGGCCATGATGAACAAGACACAAGATTAAATCGGTCACTAAGGAAAATAATGCTATCAAGAACGCGGTAAACACGATGGAAATAAGTCACTTTGTCTGACTTTTTTGGGTTATCCTAGGTTCTCTACACATATGCTGCTATGTATGATAATTCTATGTAACTGTATTTGTGTATACCTGAATAAACTTACTTACTTACTTACTTATTAAGTAAAAAGAGTAAACTCTAAAATAACGATAAACAGTACAGTATAATAAATGCATTATTAACTGGTAACATAATGTAAAGTCCTAAATTAGACCAGGACTTCACACAGTGAACTACATCTGCCATATTTCAAACCATGATATAAATTTATCCAAATCCTCCTGAAGTTCAATGAATCTATTATTCGGCCTATTCTATGTCATCAGCGAATTTATTCGTATTGCTCGTCATTCCTTTACTTCTCTTGATGATATTGTTAACCTTTTCATGCCTTGCAATCTATCCCTCGGATCTACAGCACGCAAGACCATGGTATACAGAATCAATCTGCCGATTTACTGCAGAGAATAGGGAAGTCAAGGAGAAGGTAAATAACAAAATCGATGGTCCGTGGATCGAGGTGTGTCAAGGAAAGAGTTGGGGACAGCTAACAGGAAATGCTCTGCATGTGGAGGTCTCCCTGCTAGGAGGAGGGCTCTATCCTTCCCCGAAGCACTCTGAAGCACTGTTGAGGCTATGTTCTCCACTATTAGATCATCCCAGTGTGTCTGGTTTCAGGGCCCGTTAGATTATCCCACAGCGTGGCTTCGTGAACGAACTTTTGGTCACGAACTACAACATTGCTTCTAAGGTGATCAGGAAGAATCGCTGCTACAAGTCCACTGGATGTCGTATATGAAAACAGGAAAGCACTTAGTGTAATCTATGATGCTTTGCATCGTAAACTTAGTAATTTTGTAAAAGCTTGGTTCATGATACTGTCGTATTCGTGCAGAATAGGGTTATTACACGAGTGTTCACATCTTAGGAAATATGTTAACCCGGGCAGATTCAAGCACTTTGTGAAAAGGTACAAGACATCGTGAGTGTTTCATCCATCTCAAATCATCCAATTTCTTCTTGAGAATTAAGTTAATGACATCAGTTCCAAGAGATGCTTCAAGCAAGACGCTATTTGTGGGGGGCAATGATTGTTGCACCTCGTAGTCTCGATCTTATTGCGTCGATCACTTTTTGATTGGCCGAGATGACTTCACATTCTCGTGGATTAATGATGAGACATTTCCTGACATCACATGAGCAAGATCATCTAGAAGAGACTCCTTTGTTCCCGTCAGTGTGCTATCTTCCTGGAACCAGATGTTTAGCTCACTGGTCAGTCTGACTGTGATTTCCATAACAGCTATACAGAAGGGAAATGGTGAGGGGATTCCCTTGCTGGACACCCTCTGATGTAATGATTTCATGCTCTCCAAACAGGAGTATTGATTCCTTGCTGTATCCAGCATAAACAACACGGAAGAGACCAGGGAAATATTCTTGTACAGCTGTTAATACCACGTCTCTTTAGGAGATCAAATGCATTATTGAAATCTAATTTTACTACTGTATTTCCATCAGGCAGGTTGTTGATATATGCCCTTGTTGCATGAACCGCTGCTTCAGTTCCACGAGGGACCCCGAAGCCAATCTGGTTTGGTTGAAGCATCTGGCAGCCTTTGTGCAAATACTGACACTGTTCATGAGCAATTTTATAAACTTGATTTAACTTCAAATTGTTTTACTCTGTCTTCAACATTCAGCATATCCAGGTGTTGTAATTCATCCTGGCCTTATCTGACATTTTTTTTGTAGGGTTATCCTAGGTAATTTATACTATATAAGATAGTTGTACTTGTGTGTACCTGTGACTTAATAAACTTAATTGAACTGTATATATCATTGCTTAGTTAATCTTAAGTTAATTTTAAGCTTGCCCATAATGCTCTGCATACAAGGGGCTTTTGGCATGTGCACCCAGTCACTATATTTCTTTGTACAACTATGTATCATGTCCAAATAAAAAATAAATAAATAAATAAATAAATAAATAAATAAATAAATAAACTACAGACAGCAGCTTTGGAAAGGAGGAGGTGAAGAGTGTTGCCCACGGCAATTGGCCTAATTGCTTCACCTTTCTTTTTAAGTGCACAAAATGATGAACCAAAAAAACGAAATGTTAAATTTCGTCAGGAATCAGACCAGCCAAGGAGTTGTTAACGAGCCTTGTGACCTCCGAAAGCAGTGTCTCAGCAATCTCCCCGATAGCTGGATTAACCATTTCCTTTAAACGCTGTTTTTTTATTTAAGTGTAGCCCCCCAGCAGAGCCGGACGGGAAAATAACTGTTTTGTAAACGTCCGAGTCTTGTATAAACAGTTGTTCCAAAGTGGGGACAAGGGTACTGTTCTCTAAATGCTTTAGCAGTGACACCATCCATGATGGCAATTGCATTTTCGCTATGTTGCCCTCTTTAAATTTTTTGCTCATCTGGACTGTGAATTTCTCACTGTCAGTGGAAGACTAAGGGGTCTGCCTCTTCCATTTTTGGGATGATGGAGAAGGTGAATAATGTTGTCTGCGCTGGGAAAAATCTTTTAAAAATTTAATGAGCGACGAGGCTAGCGGCTTACCAGCTTTTTCCAAATTCTTACCGGTTCCAAGGCTGAGGGACTAATTCCTCATCTTTTTTATATAATTTTTCACAGTATGTCCTTGTATTGTACTGATAAAGCAGCTGGTTGGTGAAACGTCTAGAAATAAAGATCTCCAGATGTTGTACATATTGCTAAGCTAAACAGATATTGCCAAAAAGTTGGAAGTTGTGCCACATCTTGATGGTTGGTAGAGTATTTAGAGAGTGGAACCATCGTTTACTCTTTACAAGAGATCTGTGAGTTTCCCAGCTGCGTGCGGATGGGATGTTTTGGGAATGTGTGTGTCGTGGTAGCTGTTGCTTTGATTGACTCTCAGATATGAAGTGGGGAAATGAGGTCTAGTGGAGTGTGTTTAGGTGTTTGAAGCGACTGCAGGTCGTCCCTTTGCATGGGAGGACATCCTGAATCAGGGCAGCTACCAAGTTTGTGGAGAAACCATTAGAGTTTATGCCACGAACCTGTAAACACAATCGACACTCACCTTTCCTAACGTTGTCACCCGTCCCATTTCCTTGGAGGCTAGCTTCCTTGAAGGCCCGTATACTTAGATGTTAGCTTCGATGTCAGCAGGAGTGTGCAGGGGGGACATTACAGTGGATGCAGCGAAGGTATATGGTGTGTGGAAGAGGTAGTATGTTTCACCCTGGTGAGGCATGTGTGCTTTGAAGAGTAAACTACACTGTATCATATGTGGCAGCCTGAGGGAAGTATGTTAGGGAGTACTTTGGGGAGGACGGGGGGGGGGAAGTTGCGTGAAATGGGACAGGCAGCACTGACTGGTCACTCACTCGTTACTCTCAATATCACATTGTTTCCCAATACACATACCTCTGATTCTTCTGTACATCGACATCTATTTACGTCAAAGTCAACTGGGTGCGTGGGAGTGGAGGTAGATGTGTTTATGAAGGCTGTTCAAGGTTTGTATATACTGTGAAAATTTGTGTGGGCTGCCTCCAAGTGAGTCACCTACCCTGGCAAACTCTGTTGACACAGAGCTCTGAGGTGGGTACCTCAGCCTCACAAGTGGCTTATAGGACAGATTTTCACAAATGATTGGTGTTGCAAGAAAACTCGCCTGCATGCACGTATAAAGGACTAACTTACTTGGTGTTGCAGCATATATCCTGATCTTCAACTTCCCTAAGCTTAGCCTTAGCCCCTTTGGACTTCCCCTCAGAAACCACGTGCAACCGGGAGCCTTAATTCCTGCAATATTCAATCATTATTAGTGTCCTGCCTGCACCTCAGAAATTCCTATATCCAAGAGGGTATGTATCCCCTAGCACAACTATGCAGACACGGACACTAGCTTCCAGACTGCCTTGAGACACTGGTACTTACTGGGCATGCTCTGCCTGTTGCACACCAGGCCCACAGAAAACTCAACTCACAATCTCCCCAGACACTGGCCAGAAATCTACGAGATAAAGTGGAGGTCTTGTCTTACTGTATGGGCCTGACAGAGGTCATCTACGGTACATCGAGGTGCCTATACCAGATTTCCCCAGGTCTCAAATGTGAAGACACGTGGGGGGCGCCGTCTGCTGATCACGGCACGTCTTGTCCAGTTGGTGTCTGTCTTAAGAAGAACGAGCTGGTCTCTCTTCCAGACCCTCATCTCTTCGTTCAAACTAGGGCTGCCAGTTCTCCCTAGCTAACTTATCCTAGTGTTTGCCTACATTATCGGCCTATTACTACCTATTGTGGAGAAATTTTCTCCAGGAGGGGAGTATCAGCCCCCTTCAGCCCCTTTCAGCCCTGAGGGGCCAAGCCCTCTCGGAAGGGGCGAGTATCTTGTTTACTGCTAGAGTGAGTAATTGATCACAGATGTCGTATGCGTGGTCAAATGACCTCTGCTCCTTGCAGCGGTGTTGCAAAATGTATTTTTATAAGAGACAGTACATCTCTTACTTAGCAGGACAATTAAGGAAAATCCTGCTCCCACTTTATTACCATAGTAAAAATAGTGTACATTGTTGTCTCTGCTTAAGACAGCAAGAAACAAACATTCTGCTTTGCTTCATCGAGGAGGTGACAAGGATGCAAGGTACTAGGTCAGCGTTTTTTTTTTTTTGTGCTAGGGCAGTGACGGCTTGGGGTGGTGTACTGACGCCAGACTAACTTTGACTCTACTACGAGACACTGACGCCAGGATAACCAGCAAAGGACACTGATCTGTGCGTTAGTGTGAATAAAGTGTCTCACACAACACAATAAACACTTAGAGAAGTGTGATCAGCTTCTCTTGTGATACATTGTGAACAATAAAAACAAATCTTGTTGAACATAGTGTACCAGTGTGCGTTTCCTAGACAATGGAAGACGTGGACATCCAAGGACACTTCAGCTTCTATCAAGTCACCGATATCTGTCGAAGGTGTTGAGAACACCATAGCTCACGTTACAAAGAGCAAGGTATGTTACGAATTTCTTGTAGATCGGGGGATTGCGCAATTCTTGAGTCACAAGGAGTTTGTAATCAACCTATAATCGGCAGTAAGGTGTGGACTTTTGAGTCCAAACAAGTAAGTATTCGTCAGCCATCATCGAATGAAATATGCTGACATAACACCCCCTAGGGGTAATATACTTACAAATTGTATCTCTTGACAGCCCACTGTTGTGATGGTTTCGACAGCATCTAGACCTCGTCTGCAGGGACGGCTGTGTAGACGATTTGCTGTCATTTATCAGCTAAGTGTTCATTATATAATTATATCTTAGCTGGTAAGGCCAAATTCTCAACACCTATGTTAAGGTCTTAGGTCTACATTATTACTATCTACAGTTGCCTTAGTAAACCTAATATTAGTGTACTAACAGTAAAACTACCTACTCCTTTCCTGAAGGGTAAATCTATAACTTAAATAAATGCCTATAACTTAAATAAATAAATGGCCCGGTGGTTAACGCTCTCGCTTCACACGGTGAGGGCCTGGGTTCGATTCCCAGCCAGAGTAGAAACATTGGACGTGTTTCTTTCCACCTGTTGTCTATGTTCCCCATCAGTAAAATGGGTACCTGGGTGTTAGTCGACTGGTGCGGGTCGCATCCTGGGACACTGACCTAAGGAGGCCTGGTCACAGACCGGGCCGCGGGGGCGTTGACCCCCGGAACTCTCTCCAGATAAACTCCAGATAATCCATGCCAAATGGAGAGAATGCTGTTTGTTTGGGAGGGTTTAAGGGCCAGCCAGCTCAGCCGTCCCATTACGGCCATGCTGGATCTGTCCTGTGGAACTTTAGGGACCAAATAAATTTCCACATATACGATAATCTTTGCAGGCACCCAAGCACAGTACAGACCTCACCCTCCACCTTGGTCGTCTTTCCCACTACTAATACTGCTCACCACCCTTCACACAAACTACAATTCACTTTCCATATTTACTTTGAAACCATGCATTGGAATGTCTTCTTTGTGCACTGACATTCACCATAAGTATTCATACGGAGATCTGTTCAGTATTGACCTAGTCAGCCACTTAGATCAGGAATTATCCTTGACAATCCCACAGCCTGCTCGCCACACACACACACACACACACACACACACACACACACACACACACACACACACACACACACACCAAGCTTGTTGTACAGCCACGTCAGGAGGAAATCAAGTCAAGGACCAGGTAATCTGGCTGAGGATAGAAAGAAGATCAAAAGAAACGATCAAGAAATATTGGAAGAACTCAGCACGAGATTTAAGGAAGTATTTTCATTGGAGACGGAAAAGCTTCCAGTGAACGGGCGGGTAGGGCACAGCAAGTGCTGGATACACTCCACAACAACCGAGGAGGAGGTAATGAGACTCTTAAGCAAACTAGATACCTCAAAGGCAGTGGGACCGAATATGTTTCCATGGGTCTGAGAGAGGGAGCAGAGGCACTGTGTACGAACATGTCAACACGTTTGTCGTAACAGGGCAAATACATGTGGTGTGGAAGACAGCTTATGCATTCCCAGTTTATAAGAAATGAGACAGGCAGCACTAAACTACAGACCAGTGTCACTGACATGTATAGTATGCAAAGTCATGTAGAAGATTATCAGGATAAAAGTGATGGACCACCTAGAAACGAATAACCTTAAGTACAGTAACCAGCAGGGTTTCAAGGAAAGAAAATCCACCAGTGTCACAAACCTACTGGAATTTTATGACATGGTATCCTGTAGCTCAGTTGGTAGCATTCTCAGCTCACACACTAAGTATCCAGGGATCGATCCCTGGTCTGGGTAAAAACGTTGAGGATGTTTCTTTATACCTGTCCCTGTTCACCTAGCAGTAAGTAGGTACCTGGGTGTTTGCCAATTGCTGTGGGTCGCATTCTAGGGGGTGGTAGTATACCTTAGATGTACTGGGCTTTGAAATGAACTGTTGGTGGATAACAAATCCTAGCCTGTAACATAGATCTGTGTAAAAAAATAATAACAGACAGAAGAAAGAGGGGCGGGTAGACTGCACTTTCTTGGACTGTAAGAAGGATTTTAACACAGTTCTGCAAAAGAGATTAGTGAAAAAGCTAGAATAGTAGGCAGGAATAACAGCAAAGGCACTGCAGTGGATCAAAGAGCATCTGACAAGATGGAAACAATGTGATGATACATGACGATGTGTCAGAGTAAGACAACCGGGGTACCACAGAGGTCGGTCCTAGAGCCAGTGCGGTTTCTGGTATACGTGAATAACATGATGCAAGAGATAGATTCTGAGGTGTCCCTGTTTGTAGACGATGTGAAACAAATGTTGAGAATTCAAGCAGACGAGGATCAGGTAGGAATACGAAGGGATCCGGACAGGCTGCAAACCTAGTCAAACAATTGGCTACAGGATTTTAACCCCACCAAGTGCAAAGTCATGAAGACTGGGGAAGGTCAAAGAAGATCGCAGAGTACACATTAGGGCGCCAAAGGATGCAAACCTTACTCAAGGAAAAGGATCTCTGGGTGAGTATTATACTGAGCACATCTGAGGTGCACATCAACTAAATAAATGCTGCAGCATATGGGCGCCTGGCAAACCTAAGAATAGTGTTCGAAATACCTGAGTAAGGAGTTGCTCAATCAACTGTACACTGTGTATGTCAAGTTTATATTTGAGTATGCAACACCAGTATGTAACCCACACCTGGCCAAGCACGTTAAGAATTTAGAGAAAGCGAAAAGACTTGCAACAAAACTTGTCCCGGAAATAAAGGGTATGACCTACGAAGAAAGGTTAAGGTAAATCAACCTGACGACACTGGACGAAAGGAGGAATAGAGAGGACATAATAATAACAAGGAAAATACTGAGAGGAATTGACAAGTTTAATACAGACAGAAAGTTTCAGTGATGGGGTGCAGCAACAAGTGGTCACAACTGGAAATTGAAAACTCACATGAGTTACAGGATGTTAGAAAGTATTTCTTCAGTCATAGAGTTGTCAGGAATTGGAACAGTCTGGAGAGTGTTGCAGTGGAGGCAGGATCAATACTAAGCTTTAAGAAGACATATATAAAAGCTCATGGAGCAGGGAGAAAGTGGATCTAATAATGACCAGCAAAGAGGTGGGCCCTAGACCTTCAACTCGACCCCTGCATTCACAAATAGGTGAGTACACACACACACACACAC
>NC_091354.1:25121461-25207459 GCF_038502225.1 Cherax quadricarinatus
GCTAAGTGCAACAGAGAATGGAAAAGGTACAGGAGGCATAGGACCCAGGAAAACAAGGAGATTAGTAGAAGAGCCAGAAACGAGTATGCGCAGATAAGGAGGGAGGCCCAGAGACAGTATGAAAACGACATAGCATCGAAAGTCAAATCTGACCCGAAACTGCTGTATAGCCACATTAGGAAGAAGACAACAGTCAAGGACCAGGTGATAAGGCTGAGGAAAGAAGGTGGGGAACTCACAAGAAACGATCAAGAGGTATGTGAGGAGCTCAACACGAGATTTAAGGAAGTATTTACAGTAGAGACAGGAAGGACTCTGGGGGGACAGACCAGATGGGGACACCAACAAGGAATACACCAACAAGTGTTGGACGACATACATACAGATGAGGAGGAGGTGAAGAAACTGCTAAGGGACATCGATACCTCAAAGGCAATGGGACCGGACAACATCTCTCCATGGGTCCTTAGAGAGGGAGCAGATATGTTGTGCGTACCACTTACCACAATCTTCAACACATCCCTGGAAACTGGGCAACTACCTGAGGTATGGAAGACAGCAAATGTAGTTCCCATTTTCAAAAAAGGAGACAGAAAAGAGGCACTAAACTATAGACCTGTGTCATTGACGTGTATAGTATGCAAAATTATGGAGAAGATTATCAGGAGGAGAGTGGTGGAGCACCTGGAACGGAACAGGAGTATAAATGCCAACCAGCACGGATTCACGGAAGGCAAATCCTGTGTCACAAACCTTCTGGAGTTTTATGATAAAATAACAGAAGTAAGACAAGAGAGAGAGGGGTGGGTTGATTGCATCTTCTTGGACTGCAAGAAGGCCTTTGACACAGTTCCTCACAAGAGATTAGTGCAGAAGCTAGAGCATCAGGCGCATATAACAGGAAGGGCACTGCAATGGATCAGAGAATACCTGACAGGGAGGCAACAACGAGTCATGGTACGTAATGATGTATCACAGTGGGCACCTGTGACGAGCGGGGTCCCACAGGGGTCGGTCCTAGGACCAGTGCTATTTTTGGTATATGTGAACGACATGACGGAAGGGTTAGACTCAGAAGTGTCCCTGTTTGCAGATGATGTGAAGTTAATGAGGAGAATTAAATCTGATGAGGACCAGGCAGGACTTCAAAGAGACCTGGACAGACTGGACACCTGGTCCAGCAAATGGCTTCTCGAATTTAATCCTGCCAAATGCAAAGTCATGAAGATAGGGGAAGGGCACAGAAGACCACAGACAGAGTATAGGCTAGGTGGCCAAAGACTGCAAACCTCACTCAAGGAGAAAGATCTTGGGGTGAGTATAACACCGAGCATGTCTCCGGAAGCACACATCAATCAGATAACTGCTGCAGCATATGGGCGCCTGGCAAACCTGAGAACAGCATTCCGACACCTTAGTAAGGAATCATTCAAGACACTGTACACCGTGTATGTCAGGCCCATACTGGAGTATGCAGCACCTGTTTGGAACCCGCACTTGATAAAGCACGTCAAGAAACTAGAGAAAGTACAAAGGTTTGCAACAAGGTTAGTTCCAGAGCTAAGGGGAATGTCCTATGAAGAAAGATTAAGGGAAATCGGCCTGACGACACTGGAGGACAGGAGGGTCAGGGGAGACATGATAACGACATATAAAATACTGCGTGGAATAGACAAGGTGGACAAGGACAGGATGTTCCAGGGAGGGGACACAGAAACAAGAGGCCACAATTGGAAGTTGAAGACACAAATGAGTCAGAGAGATAGTAGGAAGTATTTCTTCAGTCATAGAGTTGTAAGGCAGTGGAATAGCCTAGAAAATGACGTAGTGGAGGCAGGAACCATACACAGTTTTAAGACGAGGTTTGATAAAGCTCATGGAGCGGGGAGAGAGAGGGTCTAGTAGCAACCGGTGAAGAGGCGGGGCCAGGAGCTAGGACTCGACCCCTGCAACCACAAATAGGTGAGTACACACACACACACACACACACACACAGGCACACAGGCACACAGTCATGCAGACGTGGGTGACAAGGCTCCGAGAACCTTAGTGTTTTTAAGGCATGCAGTAACTGCTAGCAGTAATCAGTGGTAGTGACAACGTCAGTGAACAATCCTATGAGTGATAACTAGAGTTATTAGTTAAAAAAAAGTCGAGAGGAAGCCTGAAATCATTAATATTTCAAAGTGCCAAACCGTTAGGGGCTAATATGCACCTGTTGCCACACAGATTCAAATATACAAAGATCAAAGTGAGTGTGGAAGCGGGTGTTCAAGAATTACGAGAGATTGGTTAACAAGTGAAATGTGGGGCACAGTACAGTGAGAGTGAAAAAGTTAATAAGCAAAAGGAGAAAGGAAAAAATAAAATATACAAGGGAAGGTGGCAGTAGTAGGCCTGCTGAAACAGTTGTATGCCATTATACATACAAAGTGTAACACCGAATGTGAAGTGTATTCTGTCATAAGTAAAAAGTGAAATCACTTGAGGAATGCGGGATGTATATATGGTTATAAACATCGCAGGTGAAGGATTTTCAAAATAGTGATAGAAAGCCTATGTACGATGACTACGTCATCAGCATCTGGCAACCTGTCACTGTACCGCTGCCAGCACAAGTATTGCTCACCTATTGTGGTTGCATGCTGCCAGGTTCTGGATTCTGGTCTTGCATCACTGTTAGATACTGGTCACTCACTCCTGTAAGCTATTACCAGAATTAGAGTAGAAATAGCATAGACGAGAGTGCAAGGAGTAAAGCAGTAGCGAGGGGTAACGTCAGACACTTAAGCTGAGACAAGCTAAATTTTACAACCTAGCTACTTTCTGTATTTTATAAGTAGAGTTGATTAGTGTTAGAAGTACTATTGGTAAGCTTTAGAATTACTGGTATTACTACCTTTATTTATTAGCAGTATGAATACTAAGAAGTGGGGGCACACACACACACACACTCACCAGAATAATAACAGATTCAATCTTTCCATTCGGATATCAAATCCTCAGGAAAGACAGAGGGAGGAGAGGGGGAGGAGGAGTTGCACTGCTCATTAAAAGCCAGTGTGGGTTTGAGAAAATGGAAGGAATCGATGACACGGGCGAAAGGGACTACTTAGTAGAACAATCCAGCCTGAGGGACATAAGGTGATTATTGCAGTAATGTACAACCCACCACAACTGCAGGAGGCCAAGAGAAGAATATGATGAGAGCAACAGAGCAATGGTCGACACACTAGCCGAAGTAGCCAGGAGAGCACACATGGGAGGAGCAAAGTTACTAGTTATGGGTGATTTCAATCACACAGAGATTGACTGGGAAAACCTGGAGCCCCATGGGGGTCCCGAAACATGGAGAGCCAAGATGATGGATGTGGTACTGGTAAACCTCATGCATCAACATGTTAGAGACACTACCAGAGAGAGAGGAGAGGATGAACCAGCAAAGACTGGACCTTGTATTCACCTTGAGTAGTTCGGACATCGAGGATATCATGTATGAAAGGCCCCTGGGAGCTAGTGATCATGTGCTTCTGTGCTTCGACTACATAGTTGAGCTCCAAGTGAAGAGAGTAGCAGGAATAGGTTGGGAAAAACCAAACTTCAAAAGGGGGAGCTACTCAGGCATGAGGAACTTTCTTCAAGACATTCAGTGGGAGAGGGAACTGACAGGAAAACCAGTACAAGAAATGATGGACTATGTGGCAACAAAATGCAAGGAGGCAGAGGAGAGGTTTGTCCCCAAGGGAAACAAAAATAATGGGAAGAACAGAACGAGTCCTTGGTTCACCCAAAGGTGTAGGGAGGCAAAAACTAGGTGTACTAGAGAATGGAAAAGGTACAGAAGACAGAGAACTCAGGAAAATAAAGAGATTAGCCAAAGAGCCAGAAACGAATATGCACAGATAAGAAGGGAGGCTCAGCGAGAATATGAAAATGACATAGCATCGAAAGTCAAGACTGACCCGAAGCTGTTGTACAGCCACATCAGGAGGAAAACAACAGTCAAGGACCAGGTAATCAGACTGAGGAAGGGGGATGGGGAGTTCACAAGAAACGACCGAGAAGTATGTCAGGAGCTCAACACGAGATTTAAAGAAGTATTTACAGTGGAAACCAGTAGGACTCCAGGTAATCAGAACAGGGGGGTACACCAGCAAGTGCTGGATGAGGTACATATAACCAAGGAGGAGGTGAAGAAGCTGCTATGCGAACTTGACACCTCAAAGGCGGTAGGACGAGACAACATCTCTCCGTGGGTCCTTAAAGAGGGAGCAGATATACTGTGTGTGCCATTAACAAAGATCTTCAACACATCATTTGAAACTGGGCAACTCCCTGAGGTATGGAAGATGGCAAATGTAGTCCCAATTTTTAAAGAGGGAGACAGACATGAGGCACTAAACTACAGACTTGTATCACTAACGTGTATAGTATGCAAGGTCATGGAGAAGATCATCAGGAGGAGAGTGGTGGAGCACCTGGAAAGAAACAGTTGTATAATTGACAACCAGCACGGTTTCAGGGAAGGAAAATCCTATGTCACAAACCTACTAGAGTTTTATGACAAGGTGACAGAAGTAAAACAAGAAAGAGAGGGGTGGATCGACTGCATTTTTTTGGACTGCAAGAAGGCCTTCGACACAGTTCCTCACAAGAGGTTACTGCAAAAGCTAGAGGATCAGGCACACGTAACAGGAAAGGCACTGCAATAGATCAGAGAATGCCTGACAGGGAGGCAACAACGAGTCATGGTACGTGACAAGGTGTCAGAGTGGGCGCCTGTGACCAGCGGGGTTCCACAGGGGTCAGTCCTAGGACCTGTGCTGTTCTTGGTATATGTGAACGACATAACGGAAGGGATAGACTCAGAAGTGTCCTTGTTTGCAGATGATGTGAAGTTAATGAAAAGAATCAAATCGGATGAGGATCAGGCAAGACTACAAAGAGACCTGGACAGGCTACAAGCCTGGTCCAGCAACTGGCTCCTTGAGTTTAACCCTGCCAAATGCAAAGTCATGAAGATTGGGGAAGGGCAAAGAAGACCACAGACACAATATAGTTTAGATGGCCAAAGACTGCAAACCTCACTCAAGGAAAAAGATCTGGGGGTGAGTATAACACCGAGCATATATGCTGAGGCACACATCAATCAGATAACTGCTGCAGCATACGGGCGCCTGGTAAACCTACGGTTAGCGTTCCGATACCTCAGTAAGGACTCGTTCAAGACTCTGTATACCATTTACGTCAGGCCCATACTGGAGTATGCAGCACCAGTTTGGAATCCACACCTAGTCAAGAACGTCAAGAAATTAGAGAAAGTGCAATGGTTTGCAACAAGACTAGTCCCAGAGCTACGGGGATTGTCGTACGAAGAAAGGTTGAGGGAAATCGGCCTGACGACACTGGAGGACAGGAGGGTCAGGGGAGACATGATAACGACGTATAAAATACTGCGAGGAATAGACAAGGTTGACAAAGACGGGATGTTCCAGAGAAGGGACACAGAAACAAGGGGTCACAATTGGAAATTGAAGACTCAGATGAATCAAAGGGATTTTAGGAAGTATTTCTTCAGTCATAGAGTTGTCAGGCCGTGGAATAGCCTAGAAAGTGACGTAGTGGAGGCGGGAACTATACATAGTTTTAAGGCGAGGTATGATAAAGCTCATGGGGCAGGGAGAGAGGGGACCTAGTAGCAATCAGCGAAGAGGCGGGGCCAGGAGCTATGAGCCGACCCCTGCAACCACAAATATGTGAGGACAAATAGGTGAGTACACACACACACAGGAACAAGCACTTGTAAAAGCTTTAGTACACACGCACACACACACACACACACACACTTACACAGGATTTCACACCTTCCTGTGAGCTGACCCTCTAACCCTCCCTCCCTCTCTATCTCTCCCTCTCTCAATACCTATCTCCCTCTTTACCTCTCTCTACCTATCTCTCTACCTATCTCTCTTACTACCTATCTCTCTCTACCTATCTCTCTCTACCTATCTCTCTCCCCTCTCCCATCACTCCCCTCTAACATCTCTTCGCTCCAACACCTCCCCCCCTCTAACATCCCTCCCCCTCTAACATCTCTCCCCTCTCATTATCTCTCCCCTCTCCCTTTTCCCATCTCTCTCCCCTCTCTCTCCCCTCCTCCCCTCTCTCTCCCCCTATCATCTCTCTCCTCTCTCTCTCTTCCATCTCCCCCTCTCTCTCCCTTCTCTTTGTCCCCTCTCACCTTCTCCTCTCTCCTCTCTGTCTCTGTCTTTTTTTTTTTTACACAGGTATTGACAAGGTTAAGGATCCCTAGCTTTATTGACAAGCTATTTACAGGTTAAGGATACCTAACTTTATTGGCAAGCTAAGAGCTGTTACCTACATCAGCTCATTTGAAAGCATTTTTATTGTTATGAGACATACAAGTAGGGATCAAGATGTAGTTGGAGCCATCTGTGGGCCAGCATTTTTATTTGATCAACTGACTTTATCTCGTTGATATCATAATGCTGTACGAATGTGTTCCATACTCGAGTCATGCTGGGTATGTATGATCTCAGATGGAGTGATGTTCTGAAGAAGGGAACAGCCAGAGTGAAGTTGCTGCTTTCTGCCCATCTTGTGGCACAAAAGCTTGTTTCACGCTGTCCTCGAAGTGGATCCAAGTGTGGTACTTTGACAATATTGGCCTTGTACATAACAGTAAGTCCACCCACATCTATCCTATGTTGAAGGCTCTGCTGATATGACAGATCTATCCAGGATGGGTCCAGGCGAGAAATGAGACGTCTTGCTCTGTTCTCTACTCTGTCAAGCAGTCGCAGATGAGAGGGGGGCAGGCAAACCAAGAAAGTGGAGCATACTCAAGGTGTGAGCGTACTTGTGCCTCGTACAGAATCTTGCAACCCCTACTGTCAAGCAGATGCGAGATACGGCGAAGTGCTGTAAGCTTCCTGGCTGCCTTGTTTGCAAGATTTACAACATGGTTCATCATGGTTAGTTTGGAGTCAAATTTCACCCCAAAGATATCAACTTCTTCTCCAGATGCCAACACCCTCCCATTCATCCTTACTGCTACACCAGCATTACCATCATGGTGCCTAGAGACCATAATCATTTGCGTTTTCTCATGTGCAAATGTTACTTGCTATCTATTTCCCCAAGTTGATATAGCTCTCAGCTGGTGATTGATGTAGCTTAGAGCAGCTAGCATTTCTTCTCTTGGATAAGTGAATGTCAGTGTACAGTCGTCTGCATATGCATGTGATTCTGGGATGAGATGATGAAGGTCGTTGAAGTAGATATTCCATAACAATGGTCCCAGCACGCTTCCTTGTGGAACACTTGCCCCAGTAGGATGTCTTGCTGATTCCGTTTCATTGAGAACTACACTAGAGATCTACCATGAAGGTAATCACCGAGGAGACATAACGTAGAGCCTGCAATTCCCAGTGCTTGAAGTTTTGCTAAGAGGCCTTGGTGCCACACCCGGTCGAAAGTGCCAGCAATGTCCAGTGCTACCACACAGCTGACTTTGGATTCATCCAGTGACTGGTGCCACTTAGTGGAGAGGTTTAACAACAGATCAGCAGCAGAGTAACCTTTCCTGAAGCCATATTGACGATCACAAAGTAGTGAGTGGTAGTCAAAAAACTCTGTCATTTGTCTTGAGATTATTGTCTCAAGGATCTTACCAGTGATTGACAGGAGTGACACAGGTCAGTAGTTGCTGATTTCTGTTCTGCTCTTCTTTTTGTGAACAGGGACTACATTTGGCTCTTTCCACAGAGAGGGCCACTTACACTGTACTGAAAGATGCGAGTTAGAGGTGCTGCTAGCTGGTCTGCACATCTTCTCAGCAATCTTGGGCTCAACTTGTCTGGGCCCCACAGCCTTTTCTTGGTCAAGTGATTTAAGAAGGAAATGCACCTCCTCCTGCCTTATTGTCACCACTGACAGTTTTGACACAGTTGTTGCAGGCCTGGTCACAGACCGGGCCGCGGGGGCGTTGACCCCCGAAACTCTCTCCAGGTAAACTCCAGGTAACCCAAGGAGGGTCCCTTGCTGGATCAGGAACTTTCGTTTTGGTAGCAAAGTGTTCAGCAAAGAGGTCTGCCTTCTCTTGACTACTAGTAGAGGTGGTCCCATCCTGTCGATTTAGAGGTGGAATGAGTTCATCAGGCAGATAACCTTGTCTGTCCTTGACCAGGGACCACCAGGTTTTGGAGCCTCTCTCTCTCTCTCTCTCTCTCTCTCTCTCTCTCTCTCTCTCTCTCTCTCTCTCTCTCTCTCTCTCTCTCTCTCTCTCCCTCTCTCTCTCACTCTCTCTCACTCTCTCTCTCTTCCCCCTTTTCCCTTCTCACTCTCCCCCTCTCTCCTTCTATCTTTCCCTTTGCTCTCTTTCCCCCTCTTTCTCTCTCTCTCTCCCCCTTTTCCCTTCTCACTCTCCCCCTTTCTCTCTCCTTCTACCTTTCCCTTCTCTCTCTTTCTCTCAAAAAAAGAAAAAATGGTGGGGACTCGCAGGAATCAGGGATCAGATGAGAATGGTTCTGGTAGGGAGGAATGGATGGAGGTGCTGTGGAAAAGGATGGAACAAGAGTGGGAGAGAAAATTAGGAGTGCTTTCTGAAAAAAATGGAGAAAGAGTTCTCTGTGAAATTGGAAAAGAGGTTGTCATGATCACATGACAGAAGGCATAGACTCAGAAGTGTCCCTGTTTGCAGATGATGTGAAGCTAATGAAGAGAATTCAGTCGGAAGAGGATCAGGCAGGACTACAATAGGATCTGCACAGGCTACAAGTTTGGTCCAGCAACTGGCTCCTGGAGTTTAACCCCACCAAGTGCAAAGTCATGAAGATCGGGGAAGGGCACAGAAGATCGCAGAGTATAGGCTAGGTGGCCAAAGACTGCGAACCTCACTCAAGGAAAGGATTTAGGAGTGAGTATAATACCGAGCACATCTCATGAGGCGCACATCAAGCAAATAACTGCTGCAGCACATGGGGGGGCCTGGCAAACTTAAGAATAACGTTCCGACATCTCAGCAAGGAATCGCTCTGTACACCGTGAAGATTCAGATGAGTCACAGGCATGTTATGAATTATTTCTTCAGTCACAGAGTTGTCAGGAAGTGAAATAGCCTGGAAAGTGATGAATTGAAGGGAGGACATAGCTTTAAGAAGAGGTATGATTAAGTTCATGGAGCATGAAGAGAGTGGACCTAGTAGCGACCAGATGGGTAAAGAGGAAAGCAGTCTGGCTAATGCTCTGCTCGCTGAGTATAGAGGAGAAAGAACTCTTCATTACTAAATGTCTCTTGAAGAATAGTTTTGCGCATAAATCGACAACATACATGAACTCATGAGCTAAATTATAAGTTAAAATGCTGTTTTTCGTCTGTTTCCATTGTTCCATAAACAGCTGCTACCCGAAGATTTTTTGCATCTCTTATTCTTTAATATTTTTAATTTTGCAAAAATAGATTACCTTAAAAACTTGGTATAACTCTGGTAAATGTTTTCCTGTATATTACCAATTGTCACCTGAAAAGTAACCGGTTGGATGCCTTTTGTATTTGATTACAAGGTATTTTTCAATAAAATATTGCCTTTTATCACTGACCAGCTTCCCCTCCGGCTCTAAAAGATTTATCCCAACGCTCACAATTGAATTTCGTGTTAGTGGGTGCCAGAAACAGGACGGGAGAGAATACAGGGCGAGTTGTTTAAAATATGCAATCTAGTCTCAGGGATTTATAGCGCTTATTTCAGCAGCTCTACATGACTTTCGAGGTTTGGCATTAGAAAAAAAAAGATGACATTTTTTTTGGGTTATTTTGGAGTATTGAAGCTGGTCATGCGTGATTGTGGGCTATTGTCAAAGTCTCACAGGAATAGCACAACGAATGGTAATAGGAAAGGGTGAGTAATGAAACTGAACTACTGTAGTAAATCATGACGGTGCAGCAAGGGGAAGATAACATTATATATGGGGTTTGGGTACTATGTATACGGAGTTGATTTCATATTTCTATTATTAACATTACTGCTACATTAGGCCTATTATAAGTAGAAACCCATTGAAAGCACTCCTATAGCCATGCAACTCACCAACATAGGCACACATACATTTATTTACGATCTTTCCTAATGCACACATTATTTCGCTTCCACATTTCTTCGTATCTACAAAAGCTAATTTCTACAGTCACCATCCTGCATATTAAAGCTTGGTTGCTACTTATCACAAAAATATATTTCCTTCTTCAGAAATACTGCCAATTGGACTGTGATCTGGTGACGATGGTGGCCACTGAAATACACTCAAATCATTGTCATATTTATGGAACCAACTTGAGATGACGTATGCACTGGTCCATGGCACGTTATCCTGCTGGAAATAGTCATTGGAAGATGGGTGATGCATATCTGTATCATTTAAACGGTGATCAGGTGGTATTATGAGACCTCAAGTGTGCCAGGAAAACATTCTCCATACCATTACACCATCAGATATCAAACCACAGTATATATACCATATATATCAAACTACAGCATATGTACCATATATATCAAACTACAGTATATATACCATATATATCAAACTAGAGTATATATACCATCATGTAAAACAAACTACTTTTTGTAGTAAGATTTTCCTAGTCAGCCTACCCAGAAGAACTGTTCAAACACTGAAAACTAAATACTTTTAGTGGTCCTTTACACTAGCTAGCTAGGAGAGTTGTCTAGTGTAAATGGCCACCATTATGAAAATCTTAATAGTCTGCACAAAGAGTAACAGATGAAGTTACACTTGGATTGCATGGAATCTCTGTCGTAAATGGTCCCATGGATCTTGCAGGAACTTTAAACCATAAAACACCATCGATATAAAATCAGGAAAATGTTTTTGGATCTGCCCAAACGAGATACACCTGTGGGAGAAAATTACATTTATACTGAAGGACAAGAACATCAACAACAAAATATCCTTCTGAAAAAAAAAATGACAGACTTGCATAACAGCTAGGAAAATAAAATGAGTGGCTCAGAAAGGTTGTTTTGGAGGACAGTGCTCCAGAGGGTGCTGATGTTGCCCTGGAGGACAGTGCACCAGATGGGACTGATGTCCTGGAGGACAGTGTACCAGATGGAGATAGTAGCCCTGGTGATGAAACAGGTAAACACAATCTTATACAATTTCCAGAGGTATAAAGTAGCAATACTGCTGGAGACGGAACAAAAAGGGGTGTTGCCTCAGGGAAGTGTTGACACATTACCAGTAACAACTGGTGGAAGTACTGATGTCCGTACAGGAGCTGTAGGCGGTGGAGAAACAGAAAAAAGTGCACCAGTTGGGAATGCAGCCCATTAAAACCTGACAAACAAATATCCAATCAATGCAAATTCTATGCTTTGGGAATCTGCAAGCATGATATATCTGGAAAAAACAGATGAGACATGCACTTTTGGCCATCCCCAAAAAATGCTGCACTCACATGACAACACGAGGGTGCAACTCTTCTTCTGTAACCTATTTCACCCTGAAATATATCACTCATCAGTCCATGAAAGAAAATGCTGCAATGTATACTGTTAGGCACATCATCTGAAAGGGACAAGAAGATACAGATCACCGAGATCATGGAAAACAAAAGAGGAGAGCCAAAACCTCTCCAGAGAAGCAGGTATTTTAGTACCAGGAAAGAAAAAAGACACCTACACCAACTGTAAACACATCTGAAGTGGAGGGGCAGTCTTTGGCCTTCACTCCAGAACAACAGATTTTAGTGCCAGAAAACAAAGCCTCCTTAAGTTCCGTCAATATAACACTAATCATTACAAACATACAGGGTCTAAAACTATCAACAAACAACAAAATATATCTTACATCAAGGGATTGATCACGGAGTCAAGTGTAATGTTCGCGACTTTCACACAGACCCGCCTTGTTGCCTGTTTAGTCTGCCAGATGCAACAGATTAAACAGGCAATAAAGGGGGATTGGCCAGTATGTCCGAGAGTTGCTCATTTGCTCATAGCTACTAAACATCTCAAGTGATGTATTTAAAGCTTTGGCAGTAAATATCGAAAACCTAAACCTTGTCATTGTGGTTGTATACAAACCTCTGGATGCAACTTCCCAGCAATTTCAGGAACAGTTTTTGGAAGTTACCCACTCTCTGCAAAATCTGCTAACTCCTGTCCCAAACATGTTGTTACTGGGAGATTTCAACTTGAGACACCTAAAATGGAGGAGTGTAGCAAATAATATTTTAGCAGAGATCACCCCCAGGAGGCAGCTCAGATAAAAATTCACACACACACCAAATTCACTTTAAACCAGCAAATAATAGAGCCTTCAAGACTAGAAAATACACTAGACCTCATCTTTTTTAACAACGATGATCTGATATATAATATAAGCATATGAAAGACAATACACTCAGATCACAACATAACAGAGGTACAGACATTTATGCACAGGGGCCCCTGACCACCAAAATGTAATGAATTATGAGGGCACCTTCAAAAATTCAGCTTCACTAACAAAAACATACAATGGGAACAAGTCAACCATGTCCTAAAGGAAACAAGCTGGGAAGATATCTTAATCCACTTGAATCTAATCCTTGGCAAAAAAAATGAATTCTGTAGCACTTGAGGTCTACTCAAGGCGCATTCCGTTAAGAAAAAGAGAGAGAAGGTGTAAACTAGAAAGAGAGAGATGCTCCCTACACAAGGTGAAGAATCACAAAACTGCTGAGAGTGGCCAGTATATCTGAAACACGAAGGTAGGCACTGGGCAGAGAAATAGCAAATATCGAACTTAAGCTTAAGGAATCTTACAGGAGACAAGAATCTCAGGAAAAACTTAAAGCCATAAAGAATATTGAAAGAAACCCAAAATACTTTTCTTTAATCGTATCTAAGGGGAAAACAACATCCAGTATTGAACCTCTGCGTAGCTGAGATGGGACTTACACAGATGACAGCAAAGAGATGATTGAGATATTAAAGTCCCAGTATGACCCAGTATTCAGCAAGCCATTAACCAGACTAATGGTCGACAATCTAAATGATTTTGTTATGACCTAGACTTAAAATTTGGTCATTTCAAAAATCTCTGATATTATCCTAACTCCCCAAGTCTTTGAAAAGGCAATAAATGACATGCCCATGCACTCTGCTCCAGTCCCGGACTCATGGAACTCCATGTTCATCCAGAACTGCAAGAAGCCCCTGTCACGTGACTTCAGCATTTTGTGGAAAAGGAGCATGGACACTGGGGTCATCCCACAGTCACTAAAAGCAACAGACAGAGCCCCACTCCACAAAGCTGGCAGTAGTACTAACATCCCATATCATTAAAATCTTTGAAAAGGATCTAAGAAACAACATCACCAACTACTTATATGCCCATCAGTTACACAACCCATGGCAACAGTTACTGGACCACTATGACAAGGTCCTGGTTGCTTAGAGGATCAAAAAAATGTAGATGTAATATATACAGACTTTGTGAAAGCCTTCGACAAGTGCAACCACTGTGTAATAGCGCACAAAATGCGTGATAAAGGAATAACAGGAAAAGTTGGTAGATGGATCTATAACTTCCTAACAAATGGAACACAAAGAGTAATAGTAAACAAGGTAAAGTCTGAGACGGCTACACTGAGAAGCTGTGTTCCACAAGGCACAGTACTCGCTACTATCCTGTTCCTCATCCTCATAGCTGACATAGACAGAGATGTAAGCCATAGATCCGTGTCTTCCTTAGTGGATTACACCCAAATTACCATGACAGTGTTCTCAATCGAAGATACCACAAGACTCCAAGCGAACATCAACAGAATTTTCAATTGGGCCACTCAAAACAATACGAAGTTCAATGATGAGAAATTTTAACTACTCGGATATGGAAAACTTGAGGAAATTAAAGCTGTATATAAGAAATTCTAACCATATAAAAGAGCGAGAAAGTAATGTGAAGGACCTGGGAGTGATAATGTCAGAGGTTCTCTCCTTATCTGCTAGAAGAAGGACTGGATGGTTAATGAGAACCTTTAAAACCAGGGACGCCAAGCCCATGATGATTTTCTTCAAATCGCTTGTTCTCTCTAGGCTGGAATACTGCTGTACACTAACTGCTAACTGCCCCCTTCAAGGCAGGCTGACTAGGTGAGTATACAAAGAACTTTCACTGCATACATAAGTATGATAAAGCACCTAAATTACTGGGAACGATTGAAGTCTTTTGATTTGTATTCACTGGAACGCAGGCAAGAGAGTTACATGATAATATACACTTAAAAAATCTTAGTGGGATTAGTACCAAACTTGTACACGAGAATCACTCCCAATGAAAGCAAAAGACTCAGCAGGAGATGCAACATTCTCCCAATGAAAAGCAGGGATGCCTCGAGTACACTAAGAGACACAATAAGTGTCACCTGCCCCCCATCAAACATAAGGAGGATTACCATTAAACCTCTGGCTGTCTTTAAGAAGGCGCTGGACAGGCACCTAAAGTCAGTACCTGATCAGCCGAGCTATGGTTCTTAAGTTGGTTTACATGCAACCAGCAGTAACTGCCACGTTAATCAGGCCCTGATTCAGCACGAGGCCTGGTCTCAGACCTGGCCGTGGGGACACTGACCCTCGAAACCCTCTCCAGGTATACTCCAGGTATACCTGAAACACAGCAGGATGAATCAATTGGATTCACGCTGTTTATCCTAAACTGTCCAGGGCAATTGGTGTCAATTGCTGGTTGGACAAACACTAAGGAATATGCAGTAACATTCATAGACATCTAGGACCTCTTGTATGGCAGAAATGACATGTATGCCAGCGATGAGGTTCACTTATCTAGGTCTGGGGTGGGGTCACTGGCCAGTGCAGTGGAGGAAGCTGTTAGGGCTTTAAACTAGAAATAGTGGTATGGGTTCTTGTGAGAAAGCAATGAAATCTCATCGAAGTGATATTGTGAGTTTTACAGGAACCAGTTATATGCAGAATGAGGCAGAGTTATTGGTGGATATTGGACAGCCAGTGACACTAGGTGAAAAGGGCAATAATAGGGTTAGTGGAAGAATGTAAATGAACAGGAAGTAAAAAGAGAAGAAAGGGTTTATAAAATTACATGATACAAATAGTCGTAATACTAGAAATAAGATGGACGAGTTGACATTAGTTGGAGTTGCTGCTAACAATAAAGTAATTGCCCTAACTGAGACGTGGTTTAACATAAAAAATCGGGACATACCTGCTGAATGTCACATTCAAGGTTTTGATTTGTTCCACGTAGATAGGAGGAGGTAAATGATGATGAAATTTTTTTCTTTTTCGGGCCACCATGGCTTGGTGGGAGACGGTCGATGTGTTAATAAAAATAAATAAAATGTAGTGAGTACACCCCCCCCCACACACACACACACTCGAGGAAGTGACATGGCCAAATCGGTACACACGTTCAAGAGAAGCTCCAGGAAACCAGAGATACCGGTGAAGGTGGTGCAGGAGGCAGTGCTTGGAGCTGAGTATCGACCCCCATAAACACTAATCTGTGAGTACATATCGGTGAGCACACACACGCACACACACACACACACGCACACACACACACACACACACACACACACACACACACACTCTCTCTCTCTCTCTCTCTCTCAAGGAACTATGAAGAGATTATCACAAGAAATCTCACTACACTCGAGAATAGTTCGAAGATAATAATGACGTACTAAATATAGTTAGACATTATTGGCTGGACGGAGACGTACTGAGAAACACGACACAGGTACTAGAAGTCACAGCTACAAGCTAGTGAAGTCACGGATACTAGAAGTCACAGCTAAAAGCTAAGTTCACAAATGAGTCGCAAGCGTCATGATATATTTCTTCAGCTCAGTGTTGTCAGAAAGTGGAATCACTTGGACGAAATAGGGGTGGAGGCAGATTTCACAGAACCTATGATAGGAGTGACCTGGGCAACGGCTGGAGAAGTGACCTGGGCAACGGTTAGTGAAGAGTCTAGGAAAAAATAAGAATCATTCCCTTCAAATACCTAGAAAAAAGGCAAAAGGCTAAAATAATAAAATATAAAAACAAGAGTTGGAGTAAAGTTAGAATTTCTTTCAAAGTAATATATGGTAAAACCAAAGATTGTTTTGAAAAAGTAGCCTGTGAGTACTGTACAGGAAGAGGTAGTACTAGATCAAATTGATTTACCTATATGATTGTCTATACACAGAAGCTTCGGATATTTAACTCTCACAAGGCAATCGTATGTGCCGCTTCTGTAATTCACAAAATCTTTAAACTGTGTTTTTAATTGTTATCTTAAACTTAATGTGTATAGCTAAGCCCTTGTGCGTCATTCAGCTTAATGAATGAAGTCTCGGTCCTCCTTTCTGCACTCACGAGACATACATACTACGTAACAGTACTCAATTGGCCTGAAAAGAAAGATAGGGAAAGAGGTGAAAGGTTAAGTGAACAGCTACCGGAAAAAGATGGAGAGGAAGGAAGGAAAACATTAACGCAAAAAAACAGAAAATAAAATAGTTAATATTTAGCAAGTAGGGAACGAGTGATGGAGATGGAGTTAATAATTAAATGCAGAGTTGCACCATTAAAGGAGCCAGATGGAACAACTGAGCTGCATCAAGACAAAGCACCGCCTCCAGCCAGGAGCCACAACGTGATGCGAGTTACTGAGCATGAGAGGATGCTCCTGGATGTGACTTCCCGGTAAGGATGAGATCACTTTAGAGTGTGAGTTCTATGTCTTGCCGAGATCCTCGTAGGTAATGAGTTTCTGAGCCTTATGTCTTCCACACAACTTGTGAGCTCCAAGACCATGGATAGCTCCAGGTGTTAAAAAAGAATCTTCTTAGATTCTTCCCGATTATGAAGGGGTCTTCTTAGATTCTTCCCGATTATGAAGGGGTCTTCTTAGATTGTTCCCGAATATGAAGGGGTCTTCTTAGATTGTTCACGATTATGAAGGGGTCTCATTCATGATTACCTGTCATGAAGGGATACTCATTCATGGTTACCGGTCATGAAGGGATCCTCATTCATGGTACCAGTCATGAAGGGGATTGTTAATAAAGTCACAATACCGTGGCAAGGAAAACATACACTTAACCCTTACTTAAGAGACTGAAACTTATGATAGCGTTTAGGTCCGACTTGGAACATTATCCAGTGACACTGGAACAAGAAGACCATGATATACATGAGACAGTTAGCTCCAGGTCATGACTGGATTCCCCTTTACTGTTAGCTCCAGGTCATGGCTAGATCCCTCCTTACTGTTAGCTCCAGGTCGTGACTGGACCCTCCTTCACTGTTAGCTCCAGGTCATGACTGGATCCTCCTTTACTGTTAGCTCCAGGTCCTGACTGGATCCTCCTTTACTGTTAGCTCCAGGTCCTGACTGGATCCTCCTTTACTGTTAGCTCCAGGTCCTGACTGGATCCTCCTTTACTGTTAGCTCCAGGTCCTGACTGGATCCTCCTTTACTGTTAGCTCCAGGTCCTGACTGGATCCTCCTTTACTGTTAGCTCCAGGTCCTGACTGGTTCCTCCTTTACTGTTGGTCCATGTCATGACTGGAACCTCCTTTACTGTTGGCTCCAGGTCATGACTGGATCCTCCTTTACTGTTAGCTCCAGGTCCTGACTGGATCCTCCTTTACTGTTAGCTCCAGATCATGACTGGATCCCTCTTCACTATTAGCTCCAGCTCATGCCTGGATCCTTATTTACTGTTAACTCCAGGTCCTGACTGGATCCTCCTTTACTGTTAGCTCCATGTCATGACTGGAGCCCTCTTCAATGTTGTCTGCACGTCATGACTGGATCCTCCTTTACTGTTAGCTCCAGATCATGACTGGATCCCTCTTCACTGTTAGCTCCAGGACATGACTGGATCTTCATTTACTATTAGTTCCAGGTCCTGACTGGATCCTCCTTTACTGTTAGCTCCGGGTCATGACTTGATCCTCCTTTACTGTTAGCTTCTGGTCATGAGTGGATCCTCCTTTACTGTTAACTCCAGGTCATGACTGGATCCCTCTTTACTGCTTGCTCCAGGTCATGACTGGATCCCCCTTTATTGTTAACTCCAGATCGTGAGTGGATCCTCCTTTACTGCTAACTCCAGGTCATGACTGGATCCTCCTTTACTGCCAGCTCCAGGTCATGACTGGATCCTCCTTTGCTGTTAACTCCAGGTCATGACTGAATCCCTCTTTACTGCTTCCTCCAGGTCATGACTGGATCCTCCTTTACTGCTAGCTCCAGGTCATGACTGGATCCTCCTTTACTGTTAGCTCCAGGTCGTGAGTGGATCCTCCTTTACTGTTAACTCCAGGTCATGACTGGATCCCTCTTTACTGCTTGCTCCAGGTCATGACTGGATCATCCTTTATTGTTAACTCCAGGTCATGAGTGGATCCTCCTTTACTGCTAGCTCCAGGTCATGACTGGATCCTCCTTTACTGCTAGCTCCAGGTTATGACTGGATTCTCCTTTACTGCTAGCTCCAGGTCATGACTGGATCCTCCTTTACTGCTAGCTCCAGGTTATGACTGGATCCTCCTTTACTGCTAGCTCCAGGTCATGACTGGATCCTCCTTTACTGCTTGCTCCAGGTCATGACTGGATCCCTCTTTACTGCTTGCTCCAGGTCGTGACTGGATCCTCCTATGCTGCTTGCTCCAGGTCATGACTGGATCCTCCTTTGCTGCTAGCTCCAGGTTATGACTGGATCCTCCTTTGCTGCTAGCTCCAGGTCATGACTGGATCCTCCTTTGCTGCTAGCTTCAAGTCATGAGTGGATCCTCCTTTACTGTTAACTCCAGGTCATGACTGGATCCTCCTTTACTGCTAGCTCCAGGTCATGACTGTATCCTCCTTTACTGCTAGCTCCAGGTTATGACTGTATCCTCCTTTACTGCTAGCTCCAGGTCATGACTGGATCCTCCTTTACTGCTTGCTCCAGGTCATGACTGGATCCCTCTTTACTGCTTGCTCCAGGTCATGACTGGATCCTCCTTTGCTGCTTGCTCCAGGTCATGACTGGATCCTCCTTTGCTGCTAGCTCCAGGTCATGACTGGATCCTCCTTTACTGCTAGCTCCAGGTCATGACTGGATCCTCCTTTACTGTTAGCTCCAGGTCATGACTGGATCCTCCTTTACTGTTAACCCCAGGTCATGACTGGATCCTCCTTTGCTGCTTGCTCCAGGTCATGACTGGATCCTCCTTTACTGCTAGCTAAAGATCATGACTGGGTCCTCTTTTACTGCTAGCTGCAGGTCATGACTGGATACTCTTTTACTGCTAGCTCCAGGTCATGACTGGATCCTCCTTTACTGGTAGCTCCAGGTCATGGCTGGATCCTCCTTTACTGTTAACCCCAGGTCATGACTGGATCCTCCTTTGCTGCTTGCTCCAGGTCGTGACTGGATCCTCCTTTACTGCTAGCTCCAGGTCATGACTGGATCCCTCTTTACTGCTAGCTCCAGGTCATGACTGGATCCCTCTTTACTGCTAGCTCCAGGTCGTGACTGGATCCTCCTTTACTGCTAGCTCCAGGTCATAATTGGATCCTCTAGTTCAGCATATCTTTGCCATGTTATTTAAATTAACGTCTTCGTTTAAAGAACTGATTTTTATAATAAGATATTAAACAGATGGGGAGAAATACTATAAAATGCAGAACCTGAGTAGAACCTGCGTTCCCGATCAGGCTCTCTCAAGACCACTCTTTTAAGCCATAGAGTCTGTCAAACGTTCAAGGCTACTCAAGGATTTAGAGCACTACTTGGGTTATAGGTTGTTAATCAAAGTGACTAACGCGATGGTTTGGAGTTTTGTGACTCTGATCGCGGGTTCTAACCCCATCCGTGGTAAGGTTTTTTAATAAAAGATGACAATAAACCACATCTGCGTTGTTTTCTATTCATGAAACTGTTGTTAGTTCAAGTCTAATGATGTCATTCTTTCCTCCACCGCCCCTCTCTCATTAATGCCATCAAAATCTACAGATTTACTCCAACAAGCACCAACAAGCCAAACCATTAACTCCACTTAACTGTCCCCTACTGCTTAAATAATGAACTTTTTGAGTTGTATTGTTTCGTCCCTTAGAAATTTGATGGGAAGTGTATGTTGTATAGGGGATGATGGTGTGGGGTGGAACTGAATAAATGTGGTGGCTATGAATGTAGGTGTATTGAAAGTGAGATGTAATGAGCATAGGGATAGTGGATGTAGAAATGTTGAAAAGGAAGGGTAAAGAACGTGTGGTTGGTGAATAGAAATAGTGATTTTAAGTGTATTTGCTCTAAGCGAAGGAGAGGAAAGTGTTGGGGGTTGTGACAATTTAGGAGAGTGTGGGGTAGAAAATTGAGAGAGGTAAATGTAATTTTGAGGTGTGATGGTAATGAGTGCAGGGATTCGAGCAAGTGAGTTATGATCGTAGGGCTGGTGAGTATTTAGGTATTGATTGTGGCGTTGGTGAGTGTAGTTGTGGTGAGAGTGTGGCTGATGATTATGTGAATGGTGAGTGTTGTGGTAATCAGTGCTGAGATGAAGTCTTAGAGGTAGGGAGTGTAACGGTGGGGAGTGTGAAGAGGTCCTGAGGATAGAGTTGTATCATGAACACAGGTGGTAGACCAAAGGCCGTAAAACTAACTGAGCAAAACAAGGTAAGCAGTATATCAATACAAAGTTAAGTTGAACACAGCGGGGATAGATTTCTATTCATCTGCATTCCTTCACCATTTACTTACAATATGAACAAATTTGACAGATTATGATAGTGCACTTAATGGTGCAACCAAAAGAAACTCAAAGGCAAAGTGGACACCACCAATATTTGTGGAAGTCTGTCACACAGCCAGATAGGCTGATGTGTCGTCACCTTGGCTGGAGTAGCCGGCGTCCAGAGACAGCAGGTTTGAACTGGACACAAATCACAGCATTGGGATTCCAGAACTGCTACACTTTGAACTGCCAGGTCCTTGGGGTGGTGAATGTTAGGTTAGTGAGAATGTGGGGTGGTGAATGTTAGGTTAGTGAGAGTGTGGGGTGGTGAATGTTAGGTTAGTGAGAGTGTGGGGTGGTGAATGTTAGGTTAGTGAGAGTGTGGGGTGGTGAATGTTAGGTTAGTGAGAGTGTGGGGTGGTGAATGTTAGGTTAGCGAGAGTGTGGGGTGGTGAATGTGAAGAGTAGTGAGAGTATGACGTGGTGAATGTGAGGGTAGTGAGAGTATAGGGTGGTGAATGTGAGGTTAGAGTGTGGGATGGTGAATGTGAGGGTAGTGAATGTGGGGTGGTGAATGTGAGGGTAGTGAATGTGTGAGGTGGTGAATGTGAGGGTAGTGAGAGTGTGGGGTGGTGAATGTGATGTTAGTGAGAGTAAGGGGTGGTGAATGTGAGGGTAGTGAATGTGTGGGGTGGTGAATGTGAGGGTAGTGAGAGTATGGGGTGGTGAATGTGAGGGTAGTGAGAGTGTGGGGTAATGAATGTGAGGGTAGTGAGAGTATGGGGTGGTGAATGTGAGGGTAGTGAGAGTGTGGCTGGTAAATGTTGGAATAATGATTGTAGGTGTATCGAATGTAAGGATGGTGAGAGGGAAGGCTGTGAGTGTGAAAGGTGCTTAAAGTAGGAGTCGTGAGAGTTAGAAGAGAGTGACAGATGATAGAGTGAGTGAGCATTGAGTGTGAGACAGGTGATCATGCGGGTGGTGAATGAACGTGCCGGTGAGTGAGAGTAAGACGTGAGCCGTTAGTGGTGAAAATAGGGGTGGTGAGTGTGATGATACAGAGTGTGGGAGCTGTGTGGAGGTTAGTACAGCTTCGATGGGTGGGAGTTTGATGAGTGTGGGGGAGAAGAGTACAGGGGTGATGAGTGTAAGGGTGGAGAGTGGGGGAGGCGATGAATGTAAGGGTGGAGAATGCCGGGGTGGTGAGCATATAGCTAGTGGTGTTAGAGTAGTGTGAGGGTGGTGAGAGTGAGTGTGGTGAGTGTGAGGGTGGTGAGTGTGAGGGTGGTGAGTGTGAGGGTGGTGAGTGTGAGGGTGGTGAGTGTGAGGGTGGTGAGTGTGAGGGTGGTGAGTCCTATGGTGGTGAGTCTTATGGCGGTGAGTCTTATGGCGGTGAGTCTTATGGCGGTGAGTCTTATGATGGTGAGTCTTATGATGGTGAGTCTTATGGCGGTGAGTCTTATGGTGGTGAGTCTTATGGTGGTGAGTCTTATGGTGGTGAGTCTTATGGTGGTGAGTCTTATGGTTGTGAGTCTTATGGTTGTGAGTCTTATGGTGGTGAGTCTTATGGTGGTGAGTATTATGGTGGTGAGTCTTATGGTGGTGAGTCTTATGATGGTGAGTCTTATGGCGGTGAGTCTTATGGTGGTGAGTCTTATGGTGGTGAATCTTGAGGTGGTGAGTCTTATAGAGGTGAATCTTGTTGTGGTGAGTCTTATGGTGGTGAGTCTTATGGTGGTGAGTCTTATGGTGGTGTGTCTTATGATGGTGAGTCTTATGGTGGTGAGTCTTATAGAGGTGAATCTAGTGGTGGTGAGTGTTATGGTGGTGAGTCTTATGGCGGTGAGTTTTATGGTGGTGAGTCTTATGGTGGTGAGTCTTATGGTGGTGAGTATTATGGTGGTGAGTCTTATGGTGGTGAGTCTTATGGTGGTGAGTCTTATGGTGGTGAGTATTATGGTGGTGAGTCTTATGGTGGTGAGTCTTATGTTGGTGAGTCTTGTGATGGTGAGTCTTATGGTGGTGAGTCTTATGGTGGTGAGTCTTGTGATGGTGAGTCTTATGGTGGTGAGTCTTATGGTGGTGAGTCTTGTGATGGTGAGTCTTATGGTGGTGAGTATTATGGTGATGAGTCTTGTGATGGTGAGTCTTATGATGGTGAGTCTTATGGTGGTGAGTCTTATGGTGGTGAGTCTTATGGTGGTGAGTCTTATGGTGGTGAGTCTTATGGTGGTGAGTCTTATAGTGTTGAGTCTTATGGTGGTGAGTCTTATGGTGGTGAGTCTTATGGTGGTGAGTCTTATAGTGTTGAGTCTTATGGTGGTGAGTCTTATAGTGTTGAGTCTTATGGTGGTGAGTCTTATGGTGGTGAGTCTTATGGTGGTGAGTCTTATGGTGGTGAGTCTTATATTGGTGAGTCTTATGGTGGTGAGTCTTATAGTGTTGAGTCTTATGGTGGTGAGTATTATGGTGATGAGTCTTGTGATGGTGAGTCTTATGGTGGTGAGTCTTATGGTGGTGAGTCTTATGGTGGTGAGTCTTTTGGTGGTGAGTCTTATGGTTGTGAGTCTTATGGTGGTGAGTCTTATGGTGGTGAGTCTTATGGTGGTGAGTCTTATGGTGGTGAGTCTTATGGTGGTGAGTCTTATGGTGGTGAGTCTTATGGTGGTGAGTCTTATGGTGGTGAGTCTTATAGTGTTGAGTCTTATGGTGGTGAGTCTTATGGTGGTGAGTCTTATGGTGGTGAGTCTTATGGTGGTGAGTCTTATGGTGGTGAGTCTTGTGGCAGTGAATCTAATGGTGATGAGTTTTATGGTGATAAGTTTTAGGATGGTGAGTCTCAGGGTGGTGAGTGTGGGGATGGTGAGTGTGGGGGTGGTGATTGTAGGAGTAGTGAATGTGAGGGTGGTGGGTGTGAGGGTGGTGAGTGTAGAAGTGATGAATGTTGTTGAGGTGCGGGAAGCAAGGGCGGTGAACGTGAGGCTTGCGAGTGTGAGAGGCAAAAATAAGATTTTGTGAGTTGTGAGGGTGATAAGTGTGGACGGGAAAAGAGTGTGAGGTAGATATGTGAGGGGTAATGAGTGTAGAATATTGTGAGTGTGTGACTGTGGTGAATGTGTGATTGTTGTGAGTGTGTGATTGTTGTGGGTGATTGTTGTGTGTGATTGCGGTTAGTATGAGGACTTTATGGTGTGGAGTGGTGAGTATTACAGTGCTAATTTTGCATGGTTGTAAGTGTATTGATGGCGAGTGTAAGGGTTTTGGGTGTGAGGGTGGTGAGTGTAGGAGTGGTGAATGTGAGGGTGGTATGAGGGTGGTGAATGTGAGGGTGGTGAATGTGAGGGTGGTGGATGTGAGGGTGGTGGGTGTTAGGTGGTGAGTGTGAGAGTGTTGAATGTGAGGGAGGTGAGTATGAGGGTAGTGAATTTGAGGGTGGTAAATGTGAGGGTGGTGAGTATGAGGGTGGTGAAGGTGGTGGGTGTGTGGGTGGTAAGTGTGAGGGTGAACATCAAAATGGTATACAATACCGACAGGTTGTTAGGTAAGACATATATGCAACAGTTAGACAACTTTATTCCGAAACGTTTCGCCTACACAGTAGGCTTCTTCAGTCGAATACAGAAAGTAGGCAGGAACAGTAGAGATGTGAAGACGATGTAATCAGTCCATCACCCTTGAAGTCGTAGAATTTGAGGTTGTCAGTCCCTCGGCCTGGAGAAGTTCAGTTCCATAGTCAGGAACTATCTGAAGATCAAGCGACAGTGCGGAGACTTAAATACTGTCGGAAGGAGAGGTGAAGAGTAGTAGTAGTAGTAGTAGTAGTAGTCGTGAGAATGTAACCACTGAGAGGTCATGTCCCTCTCAGATCCAACACTTCTCACTTGAAAAGCTTGTCCAAGGTGTTTTCTGTACCAAGATGCCACGTGTTGCAGTGTCTGACAAGATGAACATCAAAATGGTATACAATACCGACAGGTTGTTAGGTAAGACACATATGCAACAGTTAGACATCTTTATTCCGAAACGTTTCGCCTACACAGTAGGCTTCTTCAGTCGAATACAGAAAGTAGGCAGGAACAGTACAGATGTGAAGACGATGTAATCAGTCCATCACCCTTGAAGTCGTAGAATTTGAGGTTGTCAGGCCCTCGGCCTGGAGAAGTTCAGTTCCATAGTCAGGAACTATCTGAAGATCAAGCGACAATCGGAGACTTAAATACTGTCGGAAGGAGAGGTGCAGAGTAGTAGTAGTAGTAGTAGTAGTAGTAGTAGTAGTAGTAGTCGTGAGAATGTAACCACTGAGAGGTCATTGTATACCATTTTGATGTTCATCTTGTCAGACACTGCAACACATGGCATCTTGGTACAGAAAACACCTTGGACAAGCTTTTCAAGTGAGAAGTGTTGGATCTGAGAGGGACATGACCTCTCAGTGGTTACATTCTCACGACTACTACTACTACTACTACTACTACTACTACTACTCTGCACCTCTCCGCACTGTCGCTTGATCTTCAGATAGTTCCTGACTATGGAACTGAACTTCTCCAGGCCGAGGGACCGACAACCTCAAATTCTACGACTTCAAGGGTGATGGACTGATTACATCGTCTTAACATCTCTACTGTTCCTGCCTACTTTCTGTATTCGACTGAAGAAGCCTACTGTGTAGGCGAAACGTTTCGGAATAAAGTTGTCTAACTGTTGCATATGTGTCTTACCTAACAAGTTTGAGGGTGGTAAGTGTGAGGGTGGTAAGTGTGAGGGTGATAAGTGTGAGGGTGGTAGGTGTGATGGTGGTAAGTGTGAGGGTGGTGTGAGGGTGGTAAGTGTGAGGGTGGTGAGTGTGAGGGTTGCGGGGGTGAGGGTGGCGAGTGTGAGAGTGATGAGTGTGGGGGTGGTGGGTGTGATGATGGTGGGTGTGATGATAGTGGGTATGAGGGGTGGTGAGTGTGAGGGTGGTAAGTGTGGGGGTGGTGTGTGAGAGGGTGGTGAATGTGAGGGTGATGAGTGTGAGGGTGGTGAATGTGAAGGTGGTGGGTGTGAGGGTGGAAAGCGTGAGGGTGGTAAGTGTGAGGGTGGTAAGTGTGAGGGTGGTAAGTGTGAGGGTGGTGGGTGTGAGGGTGGTGAATGTGAGGGTGGTGGGTGTGAGGGTGGTGAATGTGAGGGTGGTGAGTATGAGGGTGGTGGGTGTGAGGATGGTGTGTGAGAGGGTGGTGAATGTGAGAGTGATGAGTGTGAGGGTTGTGAGTATGAGGGTGGTGAATGTGAGTGTGGTGAGTGTGAGGGTGGTGGGTGTGAGGGTGGTGTGTGAGAGGGTGGTGCGTGTGAGGGTGGTGGGTGTGAGGGTGGTGAATGTGAGTGTGGTGAGTGTGAGGGTGGTAAATGTGAGGGTGGTGAAGATAAGGGTGGTAAGTATGAGGGTGGTGGGTGTGAGGGTGGTTAATGTGAGTGTGGTGAGAGTGAGGGTGGTGGGTGTGAGGGTGGTGAATTTGAGCGTTGTGGGTGTGAGGGTGGTGGGTGTGAGGGTGGTGAATGTGAGGGTGGTGAATGTAAAGGTGGTGAATGTGAGGGTGGTGGGTATGAGGGTGGTGAATGAGAGGGTGGTATGTGTGTGGTGTATGTGAGGGTCGTGAATGTGAGGGTGGAAAGTGTGAGGGTGGTGGGTGTGAGGCTGGTGAGTGTGAGGGTGGTGAGTGAGAGGGTGGTGAGTGAGAGGGTGGTGAGTGTGAGGGTGGTAAATGTGAGGATGGTGAGTATGAGGCTTGTGAATGTGAGGGTGGTGAGTGTGAGGGTGGTGGATGTGAAGGTGGTGAACGTGAGGGTGGTGGGTGTGAGGTTAGTGGATATGAGGGTGATAAGTGTTAAGGTGATAAGTGTGAGGGTGGTAAGTGTGAGGGTGGTGAGTGTGAGGGTGGTGGGTGTGAGAGTGGTGGGTGTGAGGGTGGTAGGTGTGAGGGTGGTGGGTGTGAGGGTGGTAGGTATGAGGGTGGTGAGTGTGAGGGTGGTGAGTTTGAGGGTGGTAGGTGTGAGGGTGGTGGTTGTGAGGGTGGTGGGTGTGAGGGTGGTGGGTGTGAGGGTGGTAGGTGTGAGGGTGGTAGGTGTGAAGGTGGTGGGTGTGAAGGTGGTGGGTGTGAGGGTTGTAGGTATGAGGGTGGTGGGTGTGAGGGTGATAGGTATGAGGGTGGTGGGTGTGAGGGTGGTAGGTATGAGGGTGGTGGGTGTGAGGGTGATAGGTATGAGGGTGGTGGGTGTGAGGGTGATAGGTATGAGGGTGGTGGGTGTGAGGGTGGTAGGTATGAGAGTGGTAAGTGAGTGTGATGGTAGTGTGATAAGAGTATAGGAAGTGTAAGAATGGTAAACATGGGGTGAATGTATGGCTTGTGAGGATAGAGGGTTGTGTGTGTGTATGGGTAGTGAGTTTAGAGGGTTGTGTGAATGGGTAGTGAGTGTAGAGGGTTGTGTTTATGGATAGTGAGTGTAGAGGGTTGTGTGTAAGGATAGTGAGTGTAGAGGGTTGTGTGTATGGGTAGTGAGTGTAGGAGTTTAGGTGGTGACAATGAGTGTGGTAATTTTAAAGATGGTGAGTCTTAGTGTGATAATTATGAGAATGTGAGTGTGAGGGTGGTGAGTGTGAGAGTGGTGACTATGTCGCTGGTTAGTGCAGTCATAGTGAGTTTTAGGGTGGTGAGTGTGGAAGGCTGTGACTGTGTGATTACTTAGTGTGAAGGTGCAGAGAATGAGTAAAGTGGGTGAGTGTCGAGTGGTGAGTGTTGAGATGATGAGTGAGGTGGGATGGCTTGGAATGTGTGGGTGCTTATTGTGAGGGGTTGAGAGCGAGTATTCTGTATTTGAAGGTAGTGAGTGTGGAGTGGTGAATGTGGGGTGATGATGTAGAGTGGTGAGTGTTATTGTTGTGAGTGTGGGGGTAGTGAGTGTATTGCTGGCAATTGTACTCGTTATGACCCTGAGGTAGTGATCTTTGGGTGATGAGTGTGAGAGTTGTGAATGAAGAGTTGTGACTGAGAGGGTTGTTAATGTGATGATTAACTGTCTGCAGACTGTAAGAGTGAGAAAAAAAATATTGTTCCATAAATTTTATTTCCAGGGTTTACGAGACTGCGAGCAGCTGTAACACTAAGTGTAGGACCAGAGTGATCATAAGTAACGCCATCTGTTGGACATATTTATAGTTGCCGGCGTCTTCTAGACCTCTCATACTGGTTATGGTGTCAATTCATGTTAGTATTACCTTTAACAACTGAAAAATGGTATGGCGATACCGACGAGATATAGGAAAAGGCATTTATTTACATTTATGAGAGTATTACAAACACAGGTGTAGAATGGCCGGCACACATTGTCCTAATGGAATAAAATCGTGGACCAAACAAAAGACAACAGAAGTTATATGACTTGTATTTCCTTCACCAAATAAGCAAGCTGGTAGGTAAGACACATATGCAACAGTTAAGCAACTTTATTCCGAAACGTTTCGCCTACACAGTGGCTACATTCTCGCTACTACTACTCACTACTACTCTGCACCTCTCCTTCCGACAGTATTTAAGTTTCCGCACTGTCGCTTGATCTTCAGATAGTTCCTGACTATGGAACTGAACTTCTCCAGGCTGAGGGACTGACAACCTCAAATTCTACGACTTCAAGGGTGATGGACTCATTACATCGTCTTCACATCTCTACTGTTCCTGCCTACTTTCTGTATTCTACTGAAGAAGCCTACTGTGTAGGCGAAACGTTTCGGAATAAAGTTACCTAACTGTTGCATATGTGTCTTACCTAACAACCTGTCGGTATTGTATACCATTTTGATGTTCATCAAGCAAGCTGGTATTTACACTATGTACAGTAATGTACATAGTGTACACTATGTACAGTAAGAATAATTGTACAGTAAGGTGATCAAATGGGGCAAAAATGCAAGAGCCATACAAGACACCAGGAAAGTCCAGCAGCCTAGACTAGTCTGCCAAAATTCGCTTCACAAGTGAACCACATTCTTTCACAGTTTTGGCGGGTTTGTCTGTGATTAGCCGATGAGCTTAGGTACTGATATATCGACGGGACCCCTAACGAGCGTTAAATCCTTCGCACCTGGTTCACTGGTCGGGAGGCAGCCTATATGGTAGTGTAACATACTCCGAATATAATGTAACATACTCAGAGAGGAAACGTTTCACCGTAAGTGGCGAAGAGTGAAGTAGCCACTCGTGGCGAAACGTTTCCTCTAATAAGTATCCTGAACTGTACGTGTCTTTTTCCCTTCTTGTCAGTATTACCCTAACCTGATCTTTCTTTAGAGTGAGGGGAGACAAATTACTCTTAACCTCTGTCCACACCAGGTGAGGGGAAACAAATCACCCTTAACCTGCTCCACACCAGTAAGATAATCTGACAATGAATTTATTCTTCAACATTTTGTTGCTTTACAACTAAATTACAATGTTATTATTAAGTTTACAGTAACCTCACTTCTTATTTCACTTTCAATAACTTATTTTTTTGACCATCTGGTAACCTCAGTTTTTCTTTATCAGTTCTGGCTGCGGTTGGACAGCTGTAAAAAAAAGGTGTAATATTGGAACGTACAAGAGACTGACCAACTCTTTATGAACTGTTGGTCTCTGAAAGGAAGGAAAGAAAAGTTGTCACATTCACACTTCCATTTCGTGATATCACTGTTTACTGCTGAAATGTGTTCCCATCTCACGAAAAGATACCTGAGACTTCACTCATCCCGGACTTTAATCACCACCGAGCCACCTCATCCTGATATGTCATTACAATGGAACAAAAGTTTTTCTGCTTTCACCTGGGAAAGCTTCTCTTAGACTTTCAACCTAAACTTCATGATCTACTTATCTGAATAACCTGCCTCTCTCTGTTTTCTTTTATTTTTTAATGTATTAAATGTCTCAGATTTTTTCATTCTCTATAGCATTATATTTTGATTATATTCCTCTTTAGGATTCTTTTCCCGTGATTGTAATTTTTATATGAAGGAACCAATTCCTCGACAGTGAGTGTAGAGGAAGACCTTCGGGACAAGGTCAGCCATAGCTGATGGTGTCCCATAGATTGATTGCTAGCACAATCAGTTGACACATTGAGGTATGTGGTTTGATCCCCGGTACGAGTGGAAACATTAGGACGTGTATCCTTAAGACACAAGCTGTCCATGTTCACCTATCAATAAAATAGTTAGTCGACTGGTGTGGGTATCATCCTGGAGACAAAATTTACTTAATTTACTCGAAATGCTCTGCATAACAAAGGGGCTTTCTGTATAGCATTATGTCATTGATGTCAGTTAGGTCTGTATACCCTGTACATGTACTTGTACAAATAAAGATTAATATTATTATTATTATTATTAAATAGCCGGTGAATGTATGTGAAGATTGAGTTTCATAGAGTGATGGCTAAGAGGGCTGTGTGTAGATTTTGTGAGGTTGATATGTAGACAGAGAGCATATAGAATAGAGGGTGTCTGTGGGTTATGACTGATTTGTTAGTGATCCAATCAAGCCATTTTTTTGAGGGGACGTGAGCTAGATTTCGTCACGGTCACGCTGGCGGGAGATTCATCTATAAAAACTTGCATTTGTGGTCACAGTGGTGCTATGCTAATCAAGCCATTATTAGAATTCAGCCTAAGAAGCCTGCCGTCTCCACTTCTAGCTGCCTGTAGTTCACATGGGGCAATGTGGTAAGCCGGTTGCAGGTATAGTTGTATCTCTGGTGAACTGGAGGCTGTGGCAAGGCCGTTCACACTACTCAGCCCCAATAAAGTACAAGAAATGCTTATTTATTGATGTCGTTTATAGGTACTTATTATCGTGGAGTGTTGAGGGTCTATGGTGCCTCCATAGGGACACTTGAGAAGACTTGTATTTGAATCACTGATCTGCAACTGCCCAGTAGCAGCATGCAAGCCGATTATAGCCATGAAATGTTATCTAATTCGCTGTGTAATGTGTTAATGAATTTCAAACTACTTCACTGTTCTGGCCTAGTGTAGGGTAATTGGCCATGTAATTAGGTACACTTGGAGTATACCTGGAGAAGGTTTCGGGGGTCAGCGCCCCCGCGGCCTTGTCTGAGACCAGGCCTCGCTGTGGATCACGGCCTGATCAATCAGGCTGCTACTTCAGGTCACACTCAAACCAACGTACGACTCACAGCCCGGCTGGTCACGTACTGACTTAAAGGTGCCTTTCCGGCTCCCTCTTGAAGACGGCTATAGGAGGTGTATTAGTAACCCGCCTTCCCTTATATGTTTACCTGGAGAGATTACCTGGAGAGAGTTCCGGGGGTCAACGCCCCCGCGGCCCGGTCTGTGACCAGGCTAGACCAGTAGGAGAAAGGACCACAACATCAATCGATACAAAATAAATGCAAATTTTGAAATATAGTAAGAAAATTATGGTGATTACCAACAGCAAATTAACAAATTAAGATAAAATACTCTAAGATAAAATTAAATGCAGATAATGTAGAGTAAATGTGGAAAAAAATTAAATAAAAATTTCTAAACCTCGAAAGCGAAAAACATATCAAGATAAATGGAATTTGCAACACAAATAAATGAGATTATATAAAAATTTTTTACTTGAGAAACAAGATCCCCTCATGGAAGGTTCCTTGATGTTGGTGAGGGGCTCTTGATTTAGGGAATTGAATCTGTGCTCCAGTTCCCCGAATTAAGCCTGAATGCCTTCCACATCCCCCCCTGGGCGCTGTATAATCCTACGGGTTTAGCGCTTCCCCCTTGATTATAATAATAATAATGAGAAACAAGACAATACTACTTACATATGATTAAAAAGAGACAGTAAGATAAATGATCAACATGATTTTAAAAAAAGCATTGCTTGCAACCTGAAAAATAACCCAAAAATTTATTTCAGTTAGGTCATGTGAGAAGAAGAACTTATAAATAAAAATAACAGGAAACTTTATCGATAATTGCAGAATATCTAATAACAACAAAGACACGGTTTCAATACCCTGCACAGCCCTCGGGTCAGCATTTATAGGTGACCACGACACACTCACTGGTCACATTATTTTAACTTCTGAACCTCACAAATTAATTATTAACAATATTAGAAGCCTCAACATATTTAAATATTTGAAGCAGATAAATATAAACAAATGAAGCGATTAATATTAACTACTCTGACTTAAGAAATCGTAATGACACGATTGCAAATAAACCATACCCCCGGCCGGGATTGAACCCGCGGTCATAGAGTCACGGCCACGCTAGCTGGAGATTCGTCTGTAAAAACTTGCATTTGTGGTCACAGAGGTGCCTGTGCTAACTTTCCTATGGTGTAGAAATATACCTAGTTGGATGAATCTTATTGTGGCTAGCTGGTCTAGTGGCTAACGCGACGGGCTGGAGTTTTGAGACTCTATGACCGCGGGTTCAATCCCGGCCGGGGGTATGGTTTAATATTAACTACTTCTTAGAATTATGAAACACTGTAGATACCAAAATTCTTACCCACTAACAGTAATAATTAACTAATCATTAGAAAACGAAAGTACAACAGAAATTAACAAATTATATCCCAATATTAATAAAAAGGAAACAAGACTTGTGCCTCATCTATCGTCTCAGCTGCTTAACATTAATTATAGGTAAACAAATAGACGCTGGTAATGGGGAATATTTGGTTAACTTTCTGGAACATAATAATTTGATGATAATGAGACATGGATTTCACCACCAACGATTATACATAATTTACTGGAATTATTAATTAAATATACTAAAACTAGGACAGTAATGTCCCAAAAAATGTGTATCTGAATTCCAAAAGAGCATTTGACATAGAGCCCCCCATCGATGGATGCTAGCTAAAAAACAGAGGTATATAATCTAGCCTGGAAAGCTAGACGTAAAGAGTATGGTTACCCAGCCATTGCTCCGAGTAAAATAATTTTTATAATGTACATATATGATCTCTTGAGATTGGCATAACATGAGCGATATTAAAATTTTCGGATGACAAGACACTGTGAAAAAACGAAGCATCCAAAGTAAACTGTTTTAATATTCGGAGTGAATCATGAAATTATAATGACATGATTGCAAACAAACTACGGCACGGGTGGGGAGTGAACTCGCGTCTAGTGAACCGTGAAACTCCTGACCAATGAGTGCCAGCTGCCTACAATATGATTCGTCCAACTAGGTATATTATACATCAGAGGAGATTCATCTGTAAAAACTTGCATTTGTGGTCACAGTGGTGCTTATGCTAACCTTCCTATGGTGTATAAATGCACCTAGTTGGATAAATCTTATTGTAGCCAGCTGGCCCAGTGGCTAAAGCGCCGGTCTGGAGTTTTACGACTCGCTAGCCGCGAGTTCAACCCCCACCCGTACCGTTTATTCTGAGTGATCTGGACAGGTTAGCGTTGTGGTCTGAGACATAGTAGATGAGTTTCAATGTTGAGAAGAGGAAGTTAATGCAACAACATAACTGAAAGAAGTGGAGAAAAGGATTTTGGAGAAATCACAAGCATCGACCTCAAAAATACAAAACAGTTCTGATCTATGATCACAAGGAGTCAGAATAATAGATTTTATTGCTGGAAATATCGATTACAAAACACCGGAAACAATATTGACTATAATAATAATAATAATAATAATAATAATAATAATAATAATAATAATAATAATAATAATAATAATAATAATAATAATAGCAACAATCATAATAAGAATCTATATTTCTAAAATGAAAATTGCGTAATTGTTAAAGGATTAGTCGAAATTATTGGAATACTTCATGGAAAGCCTTGGCTATGTAGAACATTTCGGGCGGTCATAAAATTAGCTAAAATCTACTGGACGATTATTTAATTAAACTGATTTACATAAAAGCTAGAATTTGCAATCATTGACATTAACTCTAACACTCTGGTTTATGATTATGACATTTCAAGAATTTTATTTATAGATTTTTTTGGTAAGACTATTATAATATTTGTAATGGTGTTTATATAAGTTAAAATAAATAGTTGATGGTGAAAACAACAATATGAATTCTATTTTGATATGGATAAACAGGATTGCTGCTGATAAACTGGCTTAAAATGTAACTTGTCCATGCAGAATTTAGGTCAGATGAAACAGGAGGCGGACTCGGAATTTTCTATTTTCTGGAAGGCAGTTCCAAATTGGAGACCTTTCATTTCCAATGAGTTCTTAAATACGTTAAGTTAAATGTATGGCATGTGAAAGATGTACGTGTTTCTTAGTGTTGTGTTTCTGTGTTGTGTTGCAGCTCTCTAGGTAGAATCAGAGCAATGGGTTTGTTTTACATATGTCGTGTCGAATAGGTAAAACTGGTCAGTTAGCAAGAACTCATTTAAAATTAAGTCCTTTCTAATTTTTTCTCTTATGTATTTAAAGATATATGTTTTCATTTATGTTAATATAAAAATTAATGATTTTGTACCAAAAGAACCTTAGAAAAGTTATCTAACCTTATTATAACAAGCGCAATTTACTTAGGCTAATCCAACTAAATATATTTTATATAAGCTTACAGTAATTTAATAATAAACAAATATTGTGAAATATATATTTTTGTTACATTCAGAATGACTTTTGCGCAATTATTACATGCACAAATTTTCGTTTGCCCTATTCGGCAAGAAGTGCGTTGCCATTTAAGCCAAAATCGAAAGTTCTAATTATTCGGCACCACATATAATATATTATTATTATTATTATTATTATTATCACACTGGCCGATTCCCACCAAGGCAGGGTGGCCCGAAAAAGAAAAACTTTCACCATCATTCACTCCATCACTGTCTTGCCAGAAGGGTGCTTTACACTACAGTTTTTAAACTGCAACATTAACAGCCCTCCTTCAGAGTGCAGGCACTCTACTTCCCATCTCCAGGACTCAAGTCCGGCCTGCCGGTTCCCCTGAACCCCTTCATAAATGTTACTTTGCTCACACTCCAACAGTACGTCAAGTATTAAAAACCATTTGTCTCCATTCACTCCTATCAAACACGCTCACGCATGCCTGCTGGAAGTCCAAGCCCCTCGCACACAAAACCTCCTTTACCCCCTCCCTCCAACCTTTCCTAGGCCGACCCCTACCCCGCCTTCCTTCCACTACAGACTGATACACTCTTGAAGTCATTCTGTTTCGCTCCATTCTCTCTACATGTCCGAACCACCTCAAATTCTGAGCCTAACGAAAAAAATATATTTCACTGTGTTTGTTTATCATTAAATTATTGTAAACAAATCTAAAATATATTTAGTTGGGTTAGGCTAAAATAAACTGTTTTTGTTATAATAAAGTTAGGTAAGTTTTCTAAGTTCCTCCTGGTGCAAAATTATAAATTTTTACATAAACATAAATGAAAAAAATATATCTTTAAACGTATAAGAGAAAATTTTAGAAAGAACTTAATTTTAAATGAGTTCTTGCTAATTGACCAGTTTTACTTATTCGGCACGACGTATATAATATATATGTATATTTATATATATATATATATATATATATATATATATATTTATATTTTTATATATATATATATATATATATATATATATATATATATATATATATATATGCATATAGTACACACATACATGTCTGACATCAACTGGGATGACATTAAGGAAACACATGTACCATACTTCAATCAATAGCTAACTAGCCATACAACAATTAAAACCAATAGTTATACCCCAGACAACATTCAGTATCCATAAAAATAAATAATGGATACAATAACCTTTTCATTTTAAAGTTATAATTTGCAGTATACCTGGGACTCCAACAAAGTGCAGCTAGTGTTTGGGTCGTCCTCCAATAATGCCAACGCAAAGTTCGTGAGTAAATAGGGAATATAAACGGAGCATAAATATGGTTCAAAGCTTCACCATTTAGTCTAACAGGCACCATTATCAGCACTCATCTCCAGTTGTCACACACTGCACATGCTTCCTTCGAATGTCCACTCCCTAATTTCTTCTCTTCGTCTGTACTCGATTTATCATGCGTGTCGCTTAACGTCTCTATCTGGGACTCCTTCATGCTCTTCCTCCCATTTATCAACACTACAGCAGCATTCGCTCCATCATCTTGTCCTGGTTTTTTCATTACAGTAGAACTTTGGTTCGCTTGCTCTGGTGTCTTTATTCAATGTGTGTGAAGGTGCAAGATCCATGGCTGCCAGTGATTGTTCATCAGGATACAGACGACGACGACTACTACTACTACTACTACTACTACTACTACTACTACTACTACTACTACTACTACTACTCCTACTCCTACTCCTACTCCTCCTACTCCTCCTACTCCTACTCCTCCTACTCCTCCTACTCCTCCTACTCCTCCTACTCCTCCTACTCCTCCTACTCCTCCTCCTTCTCCTCCTCCAAGGTGAATATCTTTGGCCAACTTGATCAGATTCCCTTTGTTGCACACACACATGAAGTAAAGCAAAGATCCAACACATCTTGAATATAAACTGCAAAACAAGAGGCTGTAAAAAATATTGTGCAATGCTTCTTGAATTAAATAACATTTAGCAACTAGTACCACTATACATTAAAGCAGTGACTTGCTACTACTACATTCACAGTTGAAGCTTACCATCAAACTAAGCAGAATTTCCTACACTCTCAGGGGTTAGTGGCCTGCTATATTCAGCGTCTAGTGACCTGCTATATTCAGGGTCTAGTGGCTTGCTATATTCAGGGTCTAGTGACCTGCTATATTCAGGGTCTAGTGGCTTGCTATATTCAGGGTCTAGTAGCCTGCTATATTCAGGGTCTAGTGGCCTGCTATATTCAGGGTCTAATGGCCTGCTATATTCAGGGTCTAGTGGCTTGCTATATTCAGGGTCTAGTGACCTGCTATATTCAGGGTCTAGTGGCTTGCTATATTCAGGGTCTAGTGGCTTGCTATATTCAGGGTCTAGTGACCTGCTATATTCAGGGTCTAATGGCCTGCTATATTCAGGGTCTAGTGGCTTGCTATATTCAGGGTCTAGTGACCTGCTATATTCAGGGTCTAGTGGCTTGCTATATTCAGGGTCTAGTGGCTTGCTATATTCAGGGTCTAGTGACCTGCTATATTCAGGGTCTAATGGCCTGCTATATTCAGGGTCTAGTGGCTTGCTATATTCAGGGTCTAGTGACCTGCTATATTCAGGGTCTAGTGGCTTGCTATATTCAGGGTCTAGTGACCTGCTATATTCAGGGGCTAGTAGCCTGCTATATTCAGGGTCTAGTAGCATGCTATATTCAGGGTCTAGTAGCCTGCTATATTCAGGGGCTAGTAGCCTGCTATATTCAGGGTCTAGTGGCATGCTATATTCAGGGTCTAGTGGCATGCTATATTCAGGGTCTAGTGACCTGCTATATTCTGGGGCTAGTAGCCTGCTATATTCAGGGTCTAGTAGCATGCTATATTCAGGGTCTAGTGGCCTGCTATATTCAGGGGCTAGTAGCCTGCTATATTCAGGGTCTAGTGGCATGCTATATTCAGGGTCTAGTGGCCTGCTATATTCAGGGGCTAGTAGCCTGCTATATTCAGGGTCTAGTAGCCTGCTATATTCAGGGTCTAGTGGCCTGCTATATTCAGGGTCTAGTGGCCTGCTATATTCAGGGTCTAGTGGTCTGCTATATTCAGGGTCTAGTGGCATGCTATATTCAGGGTCTAGTGGCCTGCTATATTCAGGGTCTAGTGACCTGCTATATTCAGGGGTTAGTAGCCTGCTATATTCAGGGTCTAGTGGCATGCTATATTCAGGGTCTAGTGGCCTGCTATATTCGGGGGCTAGTAGCCTGCTATATTCAGGCTCTAGTAGCCTGCTATATTCAGGGTCTAGTGGCCTGCTATATTCAGGGTCTAGTGGCCTGCTATATTCAGGGTCTAGTGGTCTGCTATATTCAGGGTCTAGTGGCCTGCTATATTCAAGGTCTAGTGGCCTGCTATATTCAGGGTCTAGTAGCCTGCTATATTCAGGGTCCAGTGGCCTGCTATATTCAGGGTCTAGTGGCCTGCTGCTATGTACTCAGAGAACAAGCAAAAATATTACTGAATACTTTCAAACTAATAAAATTTAGATAAATGGTCCAAAGAACCAAGTTGATAAATCAGACACATTTACAACACTCGGGTATTTATTGCGGAAATGTTTCACCACACGGTGGCTTCGTCAGTCCAGTGCAGAGAATGGTGAGGATCTGAAGGTAGGAAATCGCTTCTCTGTTCTTCAGGATGAATGTACTTCAATGGCCAGTGAAGGTAAGGGTACTACTGTCCCTGCTAATGGAGGTAAGCGCATTCTTGTGGTTGGTGACTCTCAGGTAAGATATATTGACCGTGCTTTTTGTAATAGGAATAAGAAGATGAGAGATAGAGTGTGCTTCCCTGGAGCTGGTGTTGGGGACATTGTCAACAGGCTGGATAATATCATGTCAGGTAATGGGAACAAGCCCATTATCTGTCTCAGTGCTGGTGGAAATGATATTGGGAAGGGTAGGAGAGAAGAGCTGCTAGATAAGTACAGGTCAGCTATAGATTTCATTAAGTCTAAGGGAGGGATCCCAATCATATGTAGCATCTTGCCTAGAAGGGGAGTAGGAAATGAATGGTTGTCTAGGGCAATTGGTGTAAATTGCTGGCTAGACAGATACTGCAAGGAACTTGCAATCCCATTCATTGACAACTGGAACAACTTTTATGGCAAACATGATATGTATGCAAGGGATGGGGTACATCTCTCTGGGGCTGGGGTGGTAGCACTTGCAGACTCGATTGAGAAGGCCATTGGTGAAATGCCTATGATTTTAAACTGATGGAAGATAGAGGTATGGGTGTGTGTGGGAAACAAGCGGGTTGCAACACTAGGGTTGGAAACAGTAAATGTATAAAAGGCATTCAGCATGAAGTTATAAATAAAAACAATAGATCAGGTCAGCAAACGAAGGGGGACAGCAGAGGGCAGCAAGGGACTAGCTCCCTTAAGGTTTACAAAATACATAAACGACATAGATGAGGGCATAAAGAGCGACATCAGCAAGTTTGCCGATGACACCAAAATAGGCCGTCGAATTCATTCTGACGAGGACATTAGAGCACTCCAGGAAGATTTCAATAGACTGATGCAGTGGTCGGAGAGGTGGCAGATGCAGTTTAATATTGACAAATGCAAAGTTCTAAATGTTGGACAGGACAATAACCATGCCACATATAAACTAAATAATGTAGATCTTAATATTACGGATTGCGAAAAAGATTTAGGAGTTCTGGTTAGCAGTAATCTGAAACCAAGACAACAGTGCATAAGTGTTCGCAATAAAGCTAATAGAATCCTTGGCTTCATATCAAGAAGCATAAATAATAGGAGTCCTCAGGTTGTTCTTCAACTCTATACATCCTTGCTTAGGCCTCATTTAGATTATGCTGCACAGTTTTGGTCACCGCATTACAGTATGGATATAAATGCTCTGGAAAATGTACAAAGGAGGATGACAAAGTTGATCCCATGTATCAGAAACCTTCCCTATGAGGATAGACTAAGGGCCCTGAATCTGCACTCTCTAGAAAGACGTAGAATTAGGGGGGATATGATTGAGGTGTATAAATGGAAGACAGGAATAAATGAAGGGGGTGTAAATAGTGTGCTGAAAATATCTAGCCTAGACAGGACTCGCAGCAATAGTTTTAAGTTAGAAAAATTCAGATTCAGGAAGGATATAGGAAAGTACTGGTTTGGTAATAGAGTTTTGGATGAGTGGAACAAACTCCCAAGTACAGTCCTAGAGGCCAGAACGTTGTGTAGCTTTAAAAATAGGTTGGATAAATACATGAGTGGGTGTGGGTGGGTGTGAGTTGGACCTGATTAGCTTGTGCTACCAAGACGGTTGCCGTGTTCCTCCCTTAAGTCAAGGTGACCTGACCTGACTAGGTTGGGTGCATTGGCTTAAACCGGTAGGAGACTTGGACCTGCCTTGCATGGGCCAGTAGGCCTGCTGCAGTGTTCTTTCGTTCTTATGTTCTTATGTTCTTAACAACCCTTCCTCAGCCCTCTGGACAACAGTTTTGGTAATCCCGCACCTCCTCCTAACTTCCAAACCACGAATTCTCTGCATTATATTCACACCACACATTGCCCTCAGACATGACATCTCCACTGCCTCCGGCCTTCTCCTCGCTGCAACATTCATCACCCATGCTTCAAACCCATATAAGAGCGTTGGTAAAACTATACTCTCATACATTCCCCTCTTTGCCTCCAAGGACAAAGTTCTGTCTCCACAGACTCCTAAGTGCACCACTCACCCTTTTTCCCTCATCAATTCTATGATTCACCTCATCCTTCATAGACCCATCCGCTGACACGTCCACTCCCAAATATCTGAATACATTCACCTCCTCCATACTCTCTCCCTCCAATCTGATATCCAATCTTTCATCACCTAATCTTTTTGTTATCCTCACAACCATACTCTTTCCTGTATTCACTTTTAATTTTCTTCTTTTGCTCACCCTACCAAATTCATCCACCAATCTCTGCAACTTCTCTTCAGAATCTCCCAAGAGCACAGTGTCATCAGCAAAGAGCAACTGTGACAACTCCCACTTTATGTGTGATTCTTTATCTTTTAACTCCACGCCTGTTGCCAAGACCCTCGCATTTACTTCTTTTACAACCCCATCTATATATATATAAATATATTAAACAACCACGGTGACATCACACATCCCTGTCTAAGGCCTACTTTTACTGGGAAATAATTTCCCTCTTTCCTACATACTCTAACTTGAGCCTCACTATCCTTGTAAAAACTCTTCACTGCTTTCAGTAACCTACCTCCTTCACCATACACCTGCAACATCTGCCACATTGCCCCCCTATCCACCCTGTCATATGCCTTTTCCAAATCCATAAATGCCACAAAGACCTCTTTAGCCTTATCTAAATACTGTTCACTTATATGTTTCACTGTAAACACCTGGTCCACACACCCCCTACCTTTCCTAAAGCCTCCTTGTTCATCTGCTATCCTATTCTCCGTCATATTCTTAATTCTTTCAATAATAACTCTACCATACACTTTACCAGGTATACTCAACAGACTTATCCTCCTATAACTTTTGCACTCTCTTTTGTCCCCTTTGCCTTTATACAAAGGAACTATGCATGCTCTCTGCCAATCCCTAGGTACCTTACCCTCTTCCATACATTTATTAAATAATTGCACCAACCACTCCAAAACTATATCCCCACCTGCTTTTAACATTTCTATCTTTATCCCATCAATCCCGGCTGCCTTACCCCCTTTCAGTTTACCTACTGCCTCACGAACTTCCCCCACACTCACAACTGGCTCTTCCTCACTCCTACAAGATGTTATTCCTCCTTGCCCTATACACGAAATCACAGCTTCCCTATCTTCATCAACATTTAACAATTCCTCAAAATATTCCCTCCATCTTCCCAATACCTCTAACTCTCCATTTAATAACTCTCCTCTCCTATTTTTAACTGACAAATAAATTTGTTCTCTAGGCTTCCTTAACTTGTTAATCTCACTCCAAAACTTTTTCTTATTTTCAACAAAATTTGTTGATAACATCTCACCCACTCTCTCATTTGCTCTCTTTTTACATTGCTTCACCACTCTCTTAACCACTCTCTTTTTCTCCATATACTCTTCCCTCCTTGCATCACTTCTACTTTGTAAAAACTTCTCATATGCTAACTTTTTCTCCCTTACTACTCTCTTTACATTATCATTCCACCAATCGCTCCTCTTCCCTCCCGAACCCACTTTCCTGTAACCACAAACTTCTGCTGAACACTCTAACACTACATTTTTAAACCTACCCCATACCTCTTCGACCCCATTGCCTATGCTCTCATTAGCCCATCTATCCTCCAATAGCTGTTTATATCTTTCCCTAACTGCCTCCTCTTTTAGTTTATAAACCTTCACCTCTCTCTTCCCTGATGCTTCTATTCTCCTTGTATTCCATCTACCTTTTACTCTCAGTGTAGCTACAACTAGAAAGTGATCTGATATATCTGTGGCCCCTCTATAAACATATACATCCTGAAGTCTACTCAACAGTCTTTTATCTACCAATACATAATCCAACAAGCTACTGTCATTTCATCCTACATCATATCGTGTATACTTATTTATCCTCTTTTTCTTAAAATATATATTACCTATAACTAAACCCCTTTCTATACAAAGTTCAATCAAAGGGCTCCCATTATCATTTACACCTGGCACCCCAAACTTACCTACCACACCATATATATATATATATATATATATATATATATATATATATATATATATATATATATATATATATATATATATATATATATATATATATATATATATATATATATATATATATATATATATATATATATATATATATATATATATATATATATATATATATATATATATATATATATATATATATATATATATATATATATATATATATATATATATATATATATATATATATGTCGTGCCGAATATGTAAAACTGATCAATTAGCAAGAACTCATTTAAAATTAAGTCTTTTCTAAAATTTTCTCTTATACGATTAAAGATATATTTTTTCATTAATGTTAATGTAAAAAATTTTAATTTTGCTCCAGAAGAATCTTCGAAAACTTACCTAACCTTATTATAACAAGAACAATTTATTTTAGCCTAACCCAATTAAATATATTTTAGATTTGTTTACAATAATTTAATACTAAACAAACACAGCGAAATATATTTTTTTCATTAGGTTCAGGATGATTTTGGCGAAATGATTGCATACACAAATTTTCACTTGTCTTACATGGCAAGATGAGCGTTGCTATTTAAGCCAAGATCGCAAGTTCTGCCTATTCGGCACGACATATATATATATATATATATATATATATATATATATATATATATATATATATATATATATATATATATATATATATACATATATATACATATATATATATATATATATATATATATATATATATATATATATATATATATATATATATATATATATATATATATATATATATATATATATGTCGTGCCGAATATGTAAAACTGGTCAATTAGCAAGAACTCATTTAAAATTAAGTCCTTTCTAAAATTTTCTCTTATACGTTAAAAGATATATTTTTTTCACTAATGTAAAGAATTTTAATTTTGCTCCAAACGAATCTTAAAAAACTTACCTAACCTTATTATAACAAGAACAATTTATTTTAGCCTAACCCAACTAAATATATTTTAGATTTGTCTACAATAATTTAACACTAAACAAACACAGTGAAATATATTTTTTTCGTTAGGTTCAGAATGATTTGGGCGAAATTACTGCATATACAAATTTTCGCTTGTCCTATATGGCAAGATGAGCGTTGCTATTTAAGCCAAGATCGCAAGTTCTGCCTATTCGGCATGACATATATATATATATATATATATATATATATATATATATATATATATATATATATATATATATATATATATATATATATATATATATATATATATATATATAAACATTGTCTCTACGTCCACAGAAGGACTCGAACCTGAAACTCTGTATCAGATTCCACAAGCCTAGTGCCCCATACCCCGGGGCACCAGGCTTGATTTCAAAATTATTTCATCAAATGCTGCCACATGCAGCGGACAACGATTTAATGAAATAAATTTCTGAATTTCCAAAATTGTGAACCTATCTTACAGCACTATTAAGGCTTTTGTAACCACTAACAACAAAATCATGAAATCAACGCCTGGGTCTCCATTACAATATTGTGTGCACATCACATTACAAAATGTATGCTGGGGAAACCTCCAGAATTATCACACAAAGCATTTATGGACACCTTCAAGCTTGCAAGAGGGATGCCATGAATAATATTTGTGTTATTCGATATGGAATATAATCTAAAAGACTGAGTCATCACTCATCACTTCAGCTACACCATGGACCAAAATACAGGGAGATTCATTATATTCAAAACTAAAATTTTACGAAGATACTGGCCAAGTGTAGTAATGATTGCGTAAGATTTTGCCAGGAAAACTTCTGCAAATGCAACCATCAGTGGACTCAAAACCATCCGTGTACACTACAATAAATAACATGAGAATGAGAATGAAAGCGAGAAAAAGAAAGCGAGTATAATGTAATGGATGGTAATTGAGCTTTCGCTCATGGAACTGGGGAAAAGCAAACATGACTCGTCGGGACTTCCCAAGGAGGAAGATGAAAGTAAGAGGTAGGACAGACGTAGATAGGACATAAAGTCGAGAGAGCTAATACAGAGGAGAAAGAGCGAAATAAACAGAGGCAACGATTAAATACAGAAACTTTCCTAACATCCATTACTGTTTTATGCATGGAAGGATCGTGAAGATCGTGACAACATTCATTACTATGAAGACAATGGACATCGGGACGATCTTACAAAGATGGTTGCCTCACCGTACAGGTTCTCAGCTGTGGAAGAATGGTAAATCTTATACAAGACTGAATGAATGAAGGCAAATTCGATGCATTTTTTCTTCGAATTAAAGTTCCCTTAGATATAAGTTTATGACAATTTCTGGAGAGCTTGACAATTATGGCATAAACCTTGGTAATAAATACCGACAAGTTGGTTTAGAAAGACACGTAAGCAAACACTATGACATATTTATTAGAAAACGTTTCGGTCCTGGGACCTTGAGGAGGAGCCAGCCTTGGTAACAACTGTCTGAAGTTGTTACAGGGCTGAGTAAGCCTTCACAATCTTCATTGATTTCATGAAGCACCTGGTGAGAAAAGTGCATTCTAATGGAAATTTCCTAATGTTACACATGTATCTTATTTACACATTATTAACTCGGTCTTAATATTCCATGAGTATCTTGATTGTAATGTATCTTGGTCCTGTATAGTGCAGCTATGTACAGACTATAACATAATTTGTCTCTCTATATAGATCTTAATTTCCTGGAGTTCTGTCTTGACTTCAACATTCATTGGTTCTTTCAAGTAATTAACATTACGTGACTCGTTAAATCCGAACCAGAAGAAGAAACACTAAGCAACCTGCACGCATTCTAAAGAAGAAGAGAAAGAAAGAGAAGACGATGTAGAAGAAGAAGAAAATAATGACGAAACACAGTCCTTAGAATCTACCATATCTGATTGCACAGATTGCAGAATTACTGTTATTTTCACATAACATCCGACAATGCTTTGTTCACTATAATTCATTAAACATTAGACACGAAAAGCGGAAAACGCCAGACCAATGTAAGCATGTGATAAAGTCAGCAGAATTTATAATTTAGCATTAACAAGATACTCAGATTTTATGATCAATTCAATTGGTCCTTTAAGGACCTCCCTTCATCACTTCCAGAAGGCAACAAAAAAATTTTCCTAGAAGACATTTACAAGGTAAACCTCTTCCTCCAGCACCCGTCCTGCGAGACATTCCCTAGACTAGTCTCTCTCTCTCCTAGTGACTAATAAAATTTATTTCCTGAGAGCAACTCTCCAGCCACCATCCATTTCTTCCAGAAGTCAACAACAGTAGAAACCTGGAAAACATCACTTGAAGACGTAAACAAGAAATGGCTCACGAGATATATATCATTCGTCTTTCCCTACTACAATGTTCTCATCCCACTCATTGCATTGGTTTGTTACTGCAAGTTATTGGTCTGTTCTCCCAGTCTCTTGTCACATATTTTCCGTTGCCTCACAGAGCACTAAACATTTTCTACCGAGATTTTCACAGTTCTTGATTTTTCCTTTTTATATCAAATGAGGAAAAGGGACAGAAATTCGCGTCTTAAATAGAAGATTCGAAGAAGAAAAGCTTCAAGTCATGAAATAACAAACCATGGAATTGCCGTTAGAAAATTTCAGACACTCATGAAGCCAGCAGAACCAGTCTCTAACAAGGTGTATTTACTAGACAACAAAAGGTTATAAAACCATCGTACGTTTGGATATGCTATGAAATGAAGATCTTACTCAGACAGGCAATTTGCTGTCCATGAACTCAAGCTTAGGGTTATTACTGATATTTAAGTTGTTCAGAACAAAAGTAAAAGTTGTTAGTCAAAGAAGTAGAAGTTTTCCATCACTGAAACAATGGTTGTCCATTACTGAGGTACATCTTGAGAATTACTCAAGAACAAATATTTGTCTCTGTGTATTTGTGTGTGTGTGTGTGTGTGTGTGTGTGTGTGTGTGTATGCTCACATATTTGTACTCACTTATTTTGTGGTTGCAAGGGTCGTGCCAAAGCCCTTGGCTTTGCCTCTTCACTGATCGCTACTAGGTCCACTCTCTTCCTGCTCCATGAGCTTTATCAAACTTAGTTTTAAAACTATGTATGGTTCCTGTCTCCACTACGTCACTTGCCAGGATATTCCACTTCCTGACAATTCTGTGACTGACGAAATACTTCCTAACATCCCTCAGACTCATCTGAGTCTTCAACTTCCAAATGTGACCCATCTCTGGTACATCCTATCCTTGTCCACCTTGTCAATTCCTCACAGTATTTTATATGTCGGCATCATATCTCCCTTAACCCTCCTGTCCTCCAATGTTGTCAGGCCGATTTCCCTTAATCTTTCTTAGTAGGACATTCCCCTCAGCTCTGGGACTAGTCTTGTTGGAAACATTTGCACTTTCTTTCTTGGCGTGCTTGACAAGGTGTGGGTTCCAAACTGGTGCTGCATACTCCAATATGAGCCTGACATACACGGTGTACAGAGTCTTGAACGATTTCTTACTGAGTGTGAAGGAAAGGTCATTAGATAGGAGTGTTGGAAGTATAAATGAATGGTGGTTGTAGTTTGTTGGGCAGTATTTAATTCTCACCAATTCTTTTAAAGGCAGTAAGCCTATCATGTAAGTGTGATTTCTCGACTAGTATGTAACTTTGTATTTCTTTATTTTAGCCTTGATTGTCGGCTCGCGTCATTTGACACAGGTGACATAAGCAGGGAAGAATATATCGTCACAAGATCTGAGTGTCAGTCTGACATTTCTACCTACACTGGTCCCCATTCCACTCGTCAGCTATACACCATTCAAGCAACCTTCTCCCAGTTATAACTCCAAAAGCATTTCATGGTGTTTCTTTACTGGGAACTCAACTGTTTCACAAGTGTAGTGTTCGTCAGAGGATCCCAGTACCTCTGTTAGTCAGAATCTCTACTCGTGTTGGGGGTCACTGTCTACTCAGTGTGTCAATAGTCACGCCCACCTGTGACCCGCTCCCCATCGTCATCAACAAAGGCTCAGCTTTCCAACCCACGATTCAGAACTACGTGCCCAGAACATCGGCACGGCACCATTCTTAACTACGTATTGTGTATATATATTAGCTTTGAGTCAATAAATATTTTTTTTTTTCCTCCAAGTAGGATTAATTTCATGTTTGTGTTTTATATTTACTATTTTTTCAAATTAATAAAACTGTTTCTTATAATTTTATCATTCATTTTTCTATCTTTTAATTTCCATGAGGAGGAACCAGCCTTATCCAATACTTTTTGAAGGTATGATATGGCTGCTCAACCATCACACTGAGGTATCGGAATGTTATTCTTAGGTTTACCAGGCGCCCATATGCAGCAGTTATCTAGTTGATGTGCTCCTCAGGAGATGTACTCGGTAGTATACTTACCCCAAGATCCTTTTTCCTGAGAGAGGTTTCCAGTCTTTGGCCACCTAGCCTATACTCTGTCTGCAGTCTTCTTTGCCCTTCCCCGATCTTCATGACTTTGCATTTGGCGAGGATAAATTCGTGGAGCCAGTTGTTGGACCAAGCTTCCAACTAGTCCGGGTCTCTTTGTGGTCCTGCCTGATCTTCATCCGATTTAATTCTCCTCGTTAACTTCACATCATCTGCAAACAGGGACACTTCTGTCATGTCATTCACATATACTAAAAACAGCACTGGTCCTAGGACTAACCCCTGTGGAACCCCGCTTGTCAAAAGTGCCCACTCTGACACCTCGTCATGTACCATGACTCGTTGTTCCCTCCCTGTCAGGTATTCTCTGATCCATTGCAGTGTCTGTCCTACTATGTGTGCCTGATCCTCTGGCTTTTGCAGTAACCTCTTGTGAGGAACTGTGTCGAAGGCCTTCTTGCAGTCTAAGAAAATGCAGTCTATCCACCCCTCTCTCTCTTGTCTTACTTTTGTCATCTTGTCATAAAACTCCAGTAGGTTTGTGACACAGGATTTTCCTTCCCTAAAACCATGCTCGTTGTTGATTATACACTTATTTCTTTCCAGGTGCTCAACCACTCTCCTCCTGATGATCTTCTCCATGACTTTGCATACTATACACGTTAGTGACATAGGTCTGTAGATTAATGCCTCGTGTCTGTCTCCTTTTTTAAAAATTGGGACTACATTTGCCATCTTCAATACCTCAGGGAGTTGCCCATTTTCAATGGATATGTTGAACATCTTTGTTATTGATATACACAGCATCTCTGTTCCCTCTCTAAGGACCCATGGAGAGATGTCTGGTCGCACCGCCTTTGAGGTATCAAGTTTACATAGCAGCTTCTTCACTTCCTCCTCGTTTATGTGTACCTCAGCCAGCACTTGTTGGTGTACCTCCCTGTTCTGATTTCCTGCAGGCCTACCGGTTTCCACTGCAAATACTTCTTTAAATCTCGTGTTGAGCTCCACACATACCTCATGGTTGTTTCGTGTGATCTCCCGATCATCTTTCCTCAGTCTGATTACCTGGTCCTTGACTGTTGTTTTCCTCCTGATGTGGCTATAGAACAGCTTCGGGTCATTTTCGTATTGTCGCTGAGCCTCCCTTCTTATCTGTGCATTTTCGTTTCTGGCTCTTCGGCTGATCACTTTATTTTCCAGGGTCCTTTGTCTTCCGTACTTTTTCCATTCTCTAGTACATCAAATTTTTGCCTCCCTACACCTTTGGGTGAACCAAGGACTCGTTCTGGTCTTCCCATTATTTCTGCTTCCCTTGGGAACAAACCTCTCCTCTGCCTCCTTGCATTTTGTCGCATAGCTCATTTCTTTTACTGGTTTTCCTGCCAGTTCTCTCTCCCACTGAACGTCTTGCAAGAAGTTCCTCATGCCTGTGTGGTCCCCCCTTTTGTAGTTTATTTTTTCCCATCATATTCCTGCTACTCTCTCCACTTGTAGCTCAACTATGTAGTCAAAGCACAGAACCACATGATCACTAGCTTCTAGGGGCCTTTCATGCATGTCCTCGAAGTCTGAATTACTCAATGTGAATACAAGGTCCAGTCTTGCTGGATCATCCTCACCTCTCTCTCTGGTAGTGTCTCTAACATGTTGATGCATGAGGTTTTCCAGTACCACATCCATCATCTTGGCTCTCTATGTTTCGGGTCCCCATGCAACTCCAGGTTTTTCCCAGCCAATCTCCTTTGAATGAAATCACCCATAGCTAGTATCTTTGCTCCCCCCATGTGAGCTCTTCTGGCAGCCTCGGCTAGTGTGTCGACCATTGCTCTGTTGCTCTTGCTGTATTCTTCTTTTGGCCTCCTGCAGTTTTGTCGCGGGTTGTAAATTACTGCAATTACCACCTTATGGTCCTTAGAATGGATTATTTCTAATAAGAAGTCCCTTTTGCCCATGCCATCCATTCCTTCCATTTTCTCAAAACCCCACTGGTTTTTAATGAGCAGTGCAACTCCTCCTTCCCCCCTCTCCTCTCTCTGCCTTTTCTGAGGATTTGATATCAGAGTGGAAAGATTGCATCTGTTATCATCGTGGTTAGTTTTGTTTCTGTGAGTGCTATTATGTCTGGGGACGTCTCCTTGATTCTTTCATGCCACTCTTCACACTTATTTCTTATTCAATCTGCATTTGTATACCACACCTTCAACCTCTTTTCTAAAACTGTGGTCTAGGGGGTACGTTGCGGTTGGGGAAGTTGGAGACCTGATAAAGAACTATGGGTGGTTACTGTGGGGGTGGAGTTTGTAATGAGGTGGGTGGGGGCATTGGATATGGCATGTGTATTTTGAGTTAGAATGCTTGGTTGCATTGGGGTTGTCCTGGTTGGGGGGTTTCTGTAGGTGGTTGTGAGGTAGGCTGTATTTGGTCTTTCTCCTGAGTTTGGGTTCTCCTGTCCATCTTCACCTCTCTTTCCTCCTTTCATCTCAGTTTCTGCCTTCTTGTGTTCTGTCGTGGTCGAGATACACCTTCTAGTATGTCGGCATGTCCCGTAGTCTTGCTTTCTCCTGCAGGATCCTGTTCCAAGTAGATTCTGCCTTGAAAGTCACTTTCATTGGCCGGGTTCTTCGTCTTGCAAACCTCCTATTTCCAAAAATTTGCCAGCTGGGTTATGTCATCTTCTCCTATTGCTTTTATGATGCTTTTGATAGTATTTTTCTCCCCTTGTCTTCTTGCTTCTTAAGTTTCCCTTTCAATTTCCTGGAACCTATAAACAAAGACTGACCTCTCCCTTTCATTCTCCCACTGCATATCCCTATGTATCCACTGGTTCAATTTAGTTTCCTCCATTGCAGCTTTCCTTTCTTCAGTTTCTTCACTATCTATTGTTCTTGGGCCCAGTGGTCTGTCATATTCCCTTCTCAGCTTTCCCTGGGCTCTGCTGTGGTCTGTTACGGCCTCCACATATAGCTTAGCTTTTTCATTTTCTAGAGTTTCACTCCTTCATTCCCTACAGTCCCCTTGTTTGTGACTGAGGTAGCAGTCTCTAATGTCATTCCCAAATTGTTGTTTAGTTCTTGTTTTCTGCATCTATCCTCTCTTCCATTCTCATGCTAAGTTCTTGTAGCTTCTTTGCCCCATTCATGTTACCTTCATGAGCTCTGCTGCCTAATCTTCCTTTGCAGATTCATCCTCCAGGCCCTTGGTTTTCCTTCCTGCTCTCTGGCAACCCATTTTTTGCTTTGGTTGCCAGAGAATGAAAAACTTTTGTAATTCTGTGAGTTTGTTTTGTGGTGTGTCCGAGTGTGGGAGGAGGTAGAGGAGGAAGCTATAGACAGTGGATAAATGGGAGAGGGGTGAGGAGGGGCATTGAGGGAGGAGGGAGGGGGACTGAGGGAGGACGGAAGGGGGTTAAGGGTGGGGAGAATGGGAGAGGGAGAGAGGGAAAGAGGGAGAGGTGGGAGAGAGAAAGAGAGAGAGGGGGGGGATCAGGGAAAGGAGTGGGAGATTGGCGGGAGAGGGTGCAGGGGGGAGAGAGTGTGTGTGTGAGTCTGTGTATGTGAGAATGTGTGTGTACTCACCTATTTGTACTCACCTATTTGTGGTTGCAGGGGTCGAGTCATAGCTCCTGGCCCCACCTCTTCACTGATTGCTACTAGGTCCTCTCTCTCCCTGCTCCATGAGCTTTATCATACCTCGCCTTTAAACTATGTATGGTTCCCGCCTCCACTACTTCACTTTCTAGGCTATTCCACGGCTTGACTACTCTATGACTGAAGAAATACTTCCTAACATCCCTTTGATTCATCTGAGTCTTCAACTTCCAATTGGGACCTCTTGTGTTTGTGTCCCATCTCTGGAACATCCCGTCTTCGTCCACCTCGTCTATTCCGCGCAGTATTTTATATGTCATTATCATGTCTCCCCTGACCCTCCTTGCCTCCAGTGTCGTCAGGCCGATTTCCCTCAACCTTTCTTCGTAGGACAATTCCCGTAGCTCTGGGACTAGTCTTGTTGCAAACCTTTGCACTTTCTCTAATTTCTTGACGTGCTTGACTAGGTGTGGATTCCAAACTGGTGCTGCATACTCCAGTATGGGCCTGACGTAAATGGTATACAAAGACTTGAACGAATCCTAACTGAGGTATCGGAACGCTATCCGTAGGTTTGCCAGGCGCCCGTATGCTGCAGCAGTTATCTGATTGATGTGCGCCTCGGGAGATATGCTCGGTGTTATACTCACCCCCAGATCTGTTTCCTTGAGTGAGGTTTGCAGACTTTGGCCGTCTAAACTATATTGTGTCTGCGGTCTTCTTTGCCCTTCCCCAATCTTCATGACTTTGCATTTGGCAGGGTTAAACTCAAGGAGCCAGTTGCTGGACCAGGCTTGTAGCCTGTCCAGGTCTCTTTGTAGTCCTGCCTGATCCTCATCCGATTTGATTCTTCTCATTAACTTCACATCGTCCGCAAACAAGGACACTTCTGAGTCTATCCCTTCCGTTATGTCATTCACATATACCAAGAACAGCACTGGTCCTAGGACCTGTGTGTGTGTGTGTGTGTGTGTGTGTGGAATTTTAGTGGGTTTATTAAGTATGTGTGAGGGAATGTGTGATTGTGGGTCTATGTGTGGTTGGGAATGTGTGTGTATGGAACTATATAAGTGTGGGTGTATTGAGTATGCAAAAAGTAATGGGTTGAGTGTGTGTTAGGGTGTGTGGGTGTGTACGTGCAGTTTGTGTGTTTAACGTGTCTGCAGTGCTCCTCTGTCCTGACCTGACCTGACCTGACCTGACCCACAACCCCCTACTTGCTTATGCTTTCTTTGGTTATCCTCCTTCCTAGTCTAATAGGCACCTGTCTGCCTTGGTTCTGTTTTAAATTATCAATTACTATTCGTTATTGAGTACTTATTAGCCTATTCTTTCTCATGCAAGGAGGGTGGACCTGGAAACCAACACGTGAATAACCCAAACCACGCATAAGTGAATACTTGCGATGCAGCCTGTAGATATCCTGGCGTTCCTCCGCCTCCGTTTCTTCTCTGTATATAATATACTCGTATTTACTGTGTTTCTTTCACTGGTCGCACATTAATTTCGGTGACATGTGGCACCGTCGGCTGCCTCACACTGGGCGTGCTGTCTCTAACTTACGCCACCAAATATCACTTTCAAGTTCACTTGTAAACACTTATGTGGCTCAGGGAAACTTATAAACCAGGGTTGTTCACTACCCTGACACAATGACCCCTGGGTGTGTGTGTGTCGATTCATAGCTCCTGGTCCCGCCTCTTCAACGATTCTTACTAGGTACTCTCTCTCCTTGCTCCATGAGCTGTATCAAACCTCGTCTTAAAGCTATGTATGGTTCTTGCCTCCACTACGTCACTTGCCAGAATATTCCACTTCCTGACAACTCTCTGACTAAAGAAATACTTCCTAACATCCTGTTGACTCATCTGGGTTTTAAACTTCCAATTGTGACGCCTGGTTTCTGTGTCCCATCTCTGGAACATCCTGTTTCTGTCCATCGTGCGAGTGTGTATGTGTATGTTTGTGTGTGTGTGTGTACTCACTTATTTGTACTCACCTATTTGTGGTTGCAGGTGTCGATTCATAGCTCCTGGCCCCGCCTCCTCACTGATTGCTACTAGGTCCTCTCTCTCCGTGCTCCATGAGCTTTATCATACCTCGCCTTAAAACTATGTATGGTTCCCGCCTCCACTACGTCACTTTCTAGGCTATTCCACGGGCTGACTACTCTATGACTGAAGAAATACTTCCTAACATCCCTTTGATTCATCTGAGTCTTCAACTTCCAATTGTGACCTCTTGTTCTGAGTGTGTGTGTGTGTGTGTGTGTGTGTGTGTGTGTGTGTGTGTGTGTGTGTGTGTGTGTGTGTGTGTGTGTGTGTGTGTGTGTGTGTGTGTGTGTGTGTGTGTGTGTGTGTGAAAAGATTAAGGAATAACTGACGTAACATAGTGGAGTTGTTCATCAGTTGAATATTACAGCTGCCAGCTTGGAAACAATGTAACCTGTATGGCACGCCAGCGCCAGGTCGCAAGGCGTAACTAATTGTCCTCTCTGTAGTACCCAGGCACAAGGTTGGATTTTCATCGGTCTGCTTCATAGCCATTCTGAGCATTATTTGTACGTTGGCTGACTTGCTATTCCCGATATTACTTTCTTCATTACACATTTATTTTCTAATCGTTTATTAATTTGTTAGGTTTAAGGTACAGGGACAATGATATAACTTGGAAGTGAATACATTAGACACTTCTAGGATACCTTAATGGTAGTGTCGAGTGATCCGAGCCTAGATTCTCCCAAATTCCCTACACACTACTATAATGGAAGTGACTTGACAATTTTACCTGCCTACTAATATTAGGTACATTTTAATTCTTAAAACAAGTATTATAGTGATAGTGCAAATGCAAAAAAACATACATCATCTCGAAAATACACTGTATTTTCTTACCACATTTAACTTCGTAGAGTGTATATATATATATATATATATATATATATATATATATATATATATATATATATATATATATATATATATATATATATATATATATATATATATATATATATATATATATATATATATATATATATATATATATATATATATATATATATATATATATATATATAATTACATTAGTCTAAAATAAATTGTTCTTGCTATAATAAGGTTAGGTAAGGTTTCTAAGATTCTTTTGGTGTAAAATGATAAATTTTTACAATAACATTAATAAAAAAAATATGTCTTTAAACGTATAAGAGAAAATTTTACCAAGGACTTAATTTTAAATGAGGTCTTGCTAATTGACCAGTTTCACCTATTAGGCACGATATATATATATATATATATATATATATATATATATATATATATATATATATATATATATATATATATATATATATATATATATATATATATATATACTTCTACTTACACCTAGGTCACACTACACATACATGTACATGTTTATTTATACACACTCATCTGAGTTTTCTTTGATTTTATCTTAATAGTTCTTGGTCTTATTACTTTTCCTTTTATATCCATGGGGAAGTGGAGTAAGAATCTTTCCTTGGTAAGCCATGCGTGTTGTAAAAGTCAGCTAAAATGCCGGGAACAATGGGCTAGTAACCCCTTTTCCTGTAAAGATTACTAAGAAGAATAAGAAGAAGAAAATTGTCAAAGTGGGAAGTCTGAATGTGCGTGAATGTTGTGCAAATGATAAGAAAGAGATGATTGTGGATGTTATGAATGAGAAGAAGCTGGATGTCCTGGCTTTAAGTGAAACAAAGCTGAAGGGGGTGGGAGAGTTTCAGTGGAAAGGAATAAATGGGATTATGTCAGGGGTTTCAAATAGAGTTAGAGCTAAAGAAGGAATAACAATAATGTTGAAGGATAAACTATGGCAAAAAAAGAGGGACTATAAATTTATTAATTCAAGGATTATGTGGAGCAAAATAAAGACTGGATGTGAAAAGTGGGTTATAGTAAGCGTGTATGCACCTGGAGAAGAGAGAAGTGTAGAGGAGAGAGAGAGATTTTGGGAAATGTTGAGTGAATGCGTGGGGAGTTTTGAATAAAGTGTGAGAGTAATGGTGGGTGGGAATTTCAATGCTAAAATGGGTAAAAATGTTATGGAGGGAGTAGTAGGTAAATTTGGGGTGCTTGGGATAAATGTAAATGGGGAGCCTTTAATTGAGCTATGTGTAGAAAGAGATTTGGTAATAAGTAATACATATTTTATGAAAAAGAGGATAAATAAATATACAAGGTATGATGTAGCACGTAATGAAAGTAGTTTGTTAGATTATGTATTGGTGGATAAAAGGTTGATGGGTAGGCTCCAGGATTTACATGTTTATAGAGGGGCAACTGATATATCGGATCATTATTTAGTTGTAGCTACAGTTAGAGTAAGAGGTAGATGGGAAAAGAGGAAGGTGGCAACAACAAGTAAGAGGGAGGTGAAAGTGTATAAACCAAGGGAGGAGGAAGTTCGGGTGAGATGTAAGCGACTATTGGCAGAAAGGTGGGTTAGTCCAAGTATGAGTAGTGGGGGGGTTGAAGAGGGTTGGAATAGGTTTAAAAATGCAGTATTAGAATGTGGGGCAGAAGTTTGTGGTTATAGGAGGGTGGGGGCAGGAAAGAGGAGTGATTGGTGGAATGTTGAAGTAAAGGGTGTGATAAAAGAAAAAAAGGTAGCTTATGAGAGGTTTATAGAGAGCAGAAGTGTTATAAGAAGAGCAGAGTATATGGAGATAAAAGAAAGGTGAAGAGAGTGGTGAGAGAGTGCAAAAGGAGAGCAGGTGATAGAGTGGGAGAGGCACTGTCAAGAAATTTTAATGAAAATAAGAAAAAATTTTGGAGTGAGTTAAACAAGTTAAGAAAGCCTAGGGAAAGTATGGATTTGTCAGTTAAAAACAGAGTAGGGGAATTAGTAGATGGGGAGAGGGAGGTATTAGGTAGATGGCGAGAATATTTTGAGGAACTTTTAAATGTTAAGGAAGAAAGGGAGGCGGTAATTTCATGCACTGGTCAGGGAGGTATACCATCTTTTAGGAGTGAAGAAGAGCAGAAAGTAAGTGTGGGGGAGGTACGTGAGGAATTACGTAAAATGAAAGGGGGTAAAGCAGCTGGAACTGATGGGATCATGACAGAAATGTTAAAAGCAGGGGGGATATAGTGTTGGAGTGGTTGGTACTTTTGTTTAATAAATGTATGAAAGAGGGGAATGTACCTAGGGATTGGCGGAGAGCATGTATAGTTCCTTTATATAAAGGGAAAGGGGACAAAAGAGATTGTAAAAATTATAGAGGAATAAGTTTACTGAGTATACCAGGAAAAGTGTACAGTAGGGTTATAATTGAAAGAATTAGAGGTAAGACAGAATGTAGGATTGGGGATGAGCAAGGAGGTTTCAGAGTGGGTAGGGGATGTGTAGATCAAGTGTTTACATTGAAGCATATATGTGAACAGTATTTAGATAAAGGTAGGGAAGTTTTTATTGCATTTATGGATTTAGAAAAGGCATATGATAGAGTGGATAGAGGAGGAATGTGGAAGATGTTGCAAGTATATGGAATAGGTGGTAAGTTACTAAATGCTGTGAAGATAATGAGGCATAGGTAAAAGTAGGTCTTAGACAGTGATGTGTAATGTCACCATAGTTGTTTAATATATTTATAGATGGGGTTGTAAAAAAAGTAAATGTTGGGTGTTCGGGAGAGGGGTGGGATTAATCAAATTCAAAATGGGAATTGACACAGTTACTTTTTGCTGATGATACTGTGCTTATGGGAGATTCTAAAGAAAAATTGCAAAGGTTAGTGGATGAGTTTGGGAATGTGTGTAAAGGTAGAAAGTTGAAAGTGAACATAGAAAAGATTAAGGTGATGAGGATATCAAATGATTTAGATAAAGAAAAATTGGATATCAAATTGGGGAGGAGGAGTATGGAAGAAGTGAATGTTTTCAGATACTTGGGAGTTGATGTATTGGCGGATGGATTTATGAAGGATGAGGTTAATCATAGAATTGATGAGGGAAAAAAGGTGAGTGGTGCGTTGAGGTATATGTGGAGTCAAAAAACGTTGTCTATGGAGGCAAAGAAGGGAATGTATGAAAGTATAGTAGTACCAACACTCTTATATGGGTGTGAAGCTTGGGTGGTAAATGCAGTAGCGAGGAGACGGTTGGAGGCAGTGGAGATGTCCTGTCTAAGGGTAATGCGTGGTGTAAATATTATGCAGAAAATTCGGAGTGTGGAAATTAGGAGAAGGTGTGGAGTTAATAAAAGTATTAGTCAGAGGGCAGAAGAGGGGTTATTGAGGTGGTTTGGTCATTTAGAGAGAATGGATCAAAGTAGAATGACATGGAAAGCATATAAATCTATAGGGGAAGGAAGGCGGGGTAGGGGTCGTCCTCGAAAATGTTGGAGAGAGTGGGTAAAGGAGGTTTTGTGGGCGAGGGGCTTGGACTTCCAGCAAGCGTGCGTGAGCGTGTTAGATAGGAGTGAATGGAGACGAATAGTACTTGGGACCTGACGATCTGTTGGAGTGTGAGCAGGGAAATATTTAGTGAAGGGATTCGGGGAAACCGGTTATTTTCATATAGTCGGACTTGAGTCCTGGAAATGGGAAGTACAATGCATGCACTTTAAAGGAGGGGTTTGGGATATTGGCAGTTTGGAGGGATATGTTGTGTATCTTTATACGTATATGCTTCTAAACTGTTGTATTCTGTTCACCTCTGCAAAAACAGTGATAATGTGTGAGTGTGGTGAAAGTGTTGAATGATGAAAGTATTTTCTTTTTGGGGATTTTCTTTCTTTTCTGGGTCACCCTGCCTCGGTGGGAGACGGCCGACTTGTTGAAAAAAACTTAATATATATATATATATATATATATATATATATATATATATATATATATATATATATATATATATATATATATATATATATATACGAATGGATTCAGGGAAACCAGTTAGCCGGACTTGAGTCCTAGAAGTGAACTCTGAAGAATTTGTGGAAATACTTTCCATTATGAACTGTAGTATCAGCGCACTTCAAGCAAAACAGTGATGGAGTGAATGATGGTGAAAGTCTTTTTTTCTGTTTCAGGTAACCCTGCCAGTGTGTTAAAAAAATATTTCCGACAAACAATATCCGATCTGACGCCAAAAAAAAATATTTGTAATTATGTAGAACAATATATGTTGTGCTGAAATACAACATATCAAACAGCAAAATTTTTGATGTGTGAATACAAAATGGTAAATACAATACCATTGATAAATAAGACACATGTACTACAGTTAGGTATCTTCATTCTGAAACGCTTCACCTACACAGTAGGCTTCTTCAGTCGAATACAGATTAGGCAGCAGACGCAGTAGAGATGTAAAAAATCGTGATGTAATCAGTCACCCTAGAAGACGTAGCTTTGATGTGGTGAGTCGTTCAGCCTGGAGAAGAGTTCTCCTTTGTAGTCTGGAACAATGTGAAGCTGAAGCAACACAATAGAGACTTATATACTATCAAGGAGGTGAGGAGAAGAAAATTTTGACGACAGGACAGGCGGGGACAGTTAGTAGAAGGAGGTAATCACTGAGAGGCAGTGTAGCAAACCTGCTGGGTAGTTCCATCTCGAATCCAAACTTTCTCACTCGTGGTCAGGCAGGAAAGTTGACGAAAATATCCTCTGTACCAAGATAATATTGTATTACGGTATTTGACAGTATGAATTTGATAATGGAATATAATATCGACAATTAATAAGACACATGTGCAACAGTTAAGTAATTTTATTCCGAAACGTTTCAGAATAAAGGTACGTATCTGTTGCTCACGTGTCATTCTTGTCAACATCTTGGGATCTTGAAAAGAACTCTATGCTTGGCTAACTTACAGCTATGACCTATTTCCACCTGTGGATTTTTCCATGGGCGCCTCCTGCCAGTGTCTAGCCTCAACCATCTTGCGTCTTTTTTAACTAACATTACATAAGCTTTTTCTCCGCGCATGTGTTGTACTTTTATCAAGATTGATTGAGTGATTATATCGACTCCAGGCTGAGGGACTGATTTACTGCAACTCCTCATCTTCAACCATTCTTCTCTTTACTGGACTGAGGAAACCAATGGCTGATGAAACGTTTCCACAATAAAGATAACTAAGTGCTGCACAGGTGTTTCATTCATCAACTTCCCTGTTTTCTAAAGCATTAATTAATAAGACAGGTGTGCATAATGATGCAGTGCGCCAACTTTTATCTCGTACATAGAGTTTTGCATTTATTACTACAACAACACTGCAGTTAGATTACTGGCACTAGCTAGGTAGGTCTAACTCCCACCCACCTACAACTAGTGTATTTGTCAAACTTATTTTTAAAGCTACACATGGTTTTCGCTTCCCTGGATGTACTCGGGAGTCAGTTCCAGTCATCCACAATTCTGTCACTAAACCGGTGCTTTTCTATACCCTTTCTAAATCTTTTTTTTTTCAATTTGAACACATTGCTGCGAGTTCTGTCTTGTTTATATATTTTTAGCACTTTATTTATTTATTTATTCTATCATTTTTTATTTTTTTTATTAACACATTGGTCGTTTTCCACCACAGCAAGGTAGTTCAAGAAAGAGGAAACAGACCCATCATCATTCACTCCATCATTCTCTTGCCAGAGATGTGCCTACACTACAGTTAGAAAACTGCAACATATCAACACCTTTCCTTCAGAATGCAGGCACTATACTTACCACCTGCAGGATTCAAGTCCAGCTAACCGGTTTCCCTGGTTACTCACTTTACTCACACTCCAACAGCACGTCAAGTCATGAAAACGATTTGTCTCACTCGCTCCTATCTAACACACGCACACTTGCTAGAAGTTCAAGCCCCTCGCTTACAGAACCTCTTTACCCCCTCCCTCCAATCTTTCTTAGGCCGACCCTTACCCCGCCTTTCTTCCATTACAAATTTATACTCTCTCCAAGTCATTCTCTTTCGTTCCATTCTCTCTATATGTCCGAACCACCTCAACAACCCCTCCTCAGCCCTCTGGATAATATTTTTATTAATCCGCACCTCCTCCTAATTTACAAATTACGGACATTACCCATTTCTAGATAGTACAGATCTAGTGCTCTCAGTCTGTCCTCTAAGAAAAGATTTTTCATGCATGGGATCACCTCTTTCATCCACTTAGCAATAATAGCAGAATTACCGACAATATATTATGTAAAAGAACACAGGTGTAATGTAAGTGACATTTTATTATGGCAACGTTTCGCTCTCTAGCAGTTCTGTCATGCCGTTACAAACAATACATTGACTCATGAAATCGTAATGACACGATTGAAAACAAACCATACCACGGGCGGGGTCAGAACCCGCGATCAGTCTCAAAACTCCAGACCGTCGCGTCAGCCAATGGGCCAGCTAGCCACAATATCTAGTTGGATGAATCTTACTGTGGCTAGCTGGCCCAGTGGTTAACACGATGGTCTGGAGTTTTAAGACTTTCTGATCGCGGGTTCTAACCCCGTTCGTGGTATGGTTTTAAAACATTGACGGAGGTTAGATATAGGTACAGCATGAGATGAAGGAACAGAATCACTGCTGTAGACCTACTGGCCCAAGTTATAGGCAGTATTAGTAGTAGTAGTTGCTATGTGATAGCATACCTCCGAAATGAAGAGGCTACCTTTTTTTTTAATGGACCTGAAGTGGCGATTGAAGATAATTCGCGACAAATACGTCTGTAGAAATTTGATTCTTTGATCACTAGGCGGGCGGCGCCACTGAATCTTATTAAATGGTTGTAGGAGTTCCTGTGTCTTACACATGATTCTTTTCAAGCTGTCGTTTCTACATGGAGGGTACGTGCTGTTTCACCAACATATACTCTGTCACAGCCTCCACCAGGGATTATGTAAACACCTGCAATGACCTATTCAAGGTTCTTCACTTTGGTCATAGTCAAATCTTTTTAGTACAGTTCTTGATGAAAAAGGTAGGCAACTGTTGATCAGTGAAGGTTTGGTGAATATATGCACATTCCTCATCAAGAAACTTTAAACACCAAATTCGTGGTGCTCTTGGGAAAAATCCGATGATGACACCTTGTTTGGTGCTAACTAAAATGTTTATGAGTTATTATAAGGACGTCGTCCACATAACGTAACCACATGGTTACGAAGGCATTTATCTCTCAGGCTAAACTAGGTCTCTGTTATAGTAATAAAATCTATGCTACCGGCCCTGATCAGCTTACCGTGAGTGACAAGGAAAGGCGTAAAGTCTTCAACACGTATATGCTCTCAATTTTTATCCAGGAAGATAATAGAGAAATTTCAGAAATCAAACCACTATATAGGTCAGGACAAAAGTAAGTTATGGACGAAAGTAAGTTATGCAGGCCCTGCTAAACTGTTCTCAAGGGCTATAGCGAAATGTAAGGATTAACTTAGCAAACCCTGAGTTAGTCTTCGACCTTTAAACTACAGACTTGCATACTGATGAAAAAGTGGAAATTAACAAATGTGACACCCATCTAAAAAGCAGACAGTTCATTAGCCTCGAAGTATAGACCAATTAGCTAAACCTCCTTTAAAACATAAATTGATAAATGAATCTCAGCACTGTTCTACAATGGGGCGGTGCTGCCTTAATAATATACTAACTTTTTTTCAGTAAGGTATTTAAGGAGGCAGATCATGGTAATGAATATGATATTTTGTGAAAGGCTTTTAATAGAGTTCTGAGGAAAGTAGAGGTTCACGGAATAGGAATGGGAACTGTTTCCTGGATAAAGGCGTGGATGTCACATTGGCAACAGAGTCTTATAAATAGGGAGAAATCAGAGTCGGGATGCGTCACAAGCGGTGTTCCACATGGGTCAGTGTTGGGCCCTTGATTGTTTACATAGTTCTAAGCCTTGGGAAAGAAAATAATCATGACACTTACGAACTAAATAATGTAGATCTTAATCACTGCGAATGTGGAAAAAATAGTTCTCGATAGCAGTAATCTAAAGCCAAGACAACAGTGTATAAGTGTTCGCAAAACAGCAAATTAAATGCATGGCTTCATAAAAAGAAGTATAAATAACAGGAGTCCTCAGGTTATACTTCATCTCTATTATTAGAAAGGCCTCATTTCGTTTATGCTACACACTTCCAGCCACCGCAATACCAATTGGATATAAATGCCTGGAAAATGTAAAGAGAAGAAATAATTTTTACGAGGATAGATTTACGGCACTGAATCTGTACTCTGTAGAAAGGCGTAGAATTAGGGAGGGAAATATGATGGAGGTGTATAAATGGAAAAAGAGTAATAAATACAGGGGATGTAAATAATGTGCTAAAAATATCTAGCCAAGACAGGATATAAAAACGATATAGAAAAGCATTGGTTTGGTATTAGACTTGTGGATGAGTCATTGTGGACACGTCATTGAAGCGTAAATTTTGTGTAGCTTTCAATATTGGTTAGACAAGTACATTAGTTGTGGCATCTTTACTGAGGTAACGTTACGGCACACAGTGGCTTCATCAGTCTAATACAAAGAGGATCGATGTACCGATACATTTCCTCAATAAAGATTCCACAAAACTGAGTGTGTCTCATTATTCAACTTGTCGGGTTCTAAATCATTTATCACATAAGTACATTAGTGGTTGTGGGTGGGTGTGAGGTGGATCCACCTAGCATGGGCCAGTAAGCCTGCTGCAGTGTTCCTTCACTCTTATCTTCTTATTCCTGAAACAAACATTTTGGGTTAATCCTTGAATCCCTTGCAACTTTTACTTTATAATTTCTTTGGGCTTTCTTTATTTTTTTGTTTCTCTCTTTTAGTGAATAGATTTATTTCTTAAGCTTGTCTCTCCTCGTTTGGCCTATGAGGTGTTTTATCTGTTGTTTGACCATTTAGAAACATTTTCGATGTAATTCCCCTATTTAAAACAAGTTGCCTAGGCAGCTAAAACTATGCTTTGAAAAAGGTTATATTGGAAACCTTCATCAATTACTACACCCACAAGATAATGACCAGTTAGGTCACACCAGTTCACCCCACCCAGGCCAGTCAGGTCACACCAATTCAACCCACCCAGGCCAGTCAGGTCACACCAGTTCACCCCACCTAGGCCAGTCAGGTCACACCAATTCACCCCACCCAGGTCAGTTAGGACACACCAGTTCACCCCACCTAGGCCGGTCAGGTCACACCAATTCACCCCACCCAGGCCAGTCAGGTCACACCAGTTCACCCCACCTAGGCCAGTCAGGTCACACCAATTCACCCCACCCAGGTCAGTTAGGTCACACCAGTTCAACCCACCCAGGCCAGTCAGGTCACACCAGTTCAACCCAACCAGGCCAGTCAGGTCACACCAGTTCAACCCACCCAGGTAATATATAAACCCGAAGAAATCGGTTAAGCAAAACTCAGGGACATTTGATTTGGTTGTAACTCTTACAGTATTTCATTGAAACATTGTAATTGAATGATTTGTGATTGTTTTCCCAAGCTTATCATTTACCTCAAGATTATTAATTAGTGTTTCCTTGTTGAGTAGAATAACATCAAGCTTGTTATTTCCTACAGTTTGTTCTGTCTCAAACTGTTTTGAAAAACAATCCTGGATAGCATCAATAAAGGCGCTGGACTCAAGATTTTCTGGTATAATCCTTGTTAATTGACGGCGAATAGCGGAGCTTCCAAACAAAGCCGACGTTGTCTGGAAGCCTCGCTAATCCCCGTCACCAACACAATAGAACATAATACTGCATTCTACAAAATTTCAGAGAGATTAATATACACATTGTTTCACATTCTTTCAGATTATGACGTAGACGTCGGTTCCTTTAACATCCTGGTGATAGACTAGATGCTTCATCTCCTTCAACACCCAGTAATGGTGCAGGTGGTTCAGCTCCTTCAGTACCCTGGTGATGGACCAGGTGCTTCATCTCCTTCAGTACCCTGGTGATGGAGCAGGTGCTTCAGATCCTTCAGTACCCTGGTGATGGAGCAGGTGCTTCAGATCCTTTAGTACCCTGGTGATGCTCAGGTGCTTCATCTCCTTCAGTACATTGGTGATGGAGCAGGCACTTCAGCTCTTTCAGTAAATAAATAAATAACAAAAAGGCACAATACCGTAACTGGAACGATACACAAATAACCCTCACATAAAAGAGAGAAGCTTACGACGACGTTTCGGTTCGACTTGGACCATTGACAAAGTCACACTAACAGAGGTGGAGCAGGACGGCTATATATAGGCAGGAAGAGGTGGAGGTGGTAGTAGTAGTAGTAGTAGTAGTAGTAGTAGTAGTAGTAGTACAAGAATTGTATATAATACCCTGGTGATGCACCAGGTGCTTCATCTCCTTCAGTAACCTGGTGATGGACTAGGTGCTTCAGAACCTTCAGTACCTTGGTGATGGACCAGATATTTCAGCTATTTCAGCAACCTGGTGATGGACCAGGTGCTTCAGCTCCTTCAGTAACCTGGTGATGGACTAGGTGCTTCATATCCTTCAGCACCCTGGTGATGAATCAGGTGCTTCAGATCCTTCAGTATCATAATAATGGACCAGGTGATTCGCCTCTTTCAGTATCCTGGTGATGGGCCAGGAGCTTCAGTTCCTTCAGTATCCTGGTGATAAATCAGGTGCTTCAGCTCTTCAGTACCATGGTGATGGACCAGTTATTCACCACCTTCAGTATCATGATGGACCAGGTGCTTCAGCTCCTTCAATACCCTGAAGGACCAGGAGCATAAGTTCCTTCAACACCCTGGTGATGGACCAGGAGCTTCAGTTCCTTCAACACCCTGGTGATGAACCAGGTGCTTCGCAACCTTCAGTACCTTGGTGATGGACCATGTGCTTCAGCTCCTTCAGTAATCTGGTGATGGGCCAGGTGATTCGCCACTTTCAGTACCCTGGTGAAGAACCAGGTGCTTCAGCTCCTTCAGTACCGTGGTAATGGATTAGGTGCTTCAGATCATTCAGTGCCCTGGTGATGGACCAAGTGCTTCATCTCCTTCAGCACCCTGGTGATGCACCGGGTACTTAGATCCTTCAGTACTCTGGTGATGCTCAGGGGCTTCACCTCCTTCAGTCACCTAGTGATGGACCAGGTGCTTCAGTTCCTTCAGTACCTTGGTGATGCACCGGGTGCTTCAGGTCCTTCAGTACCCTGGTGATGCTCAGGTGCTTCAGATCCTTCAATACCCTGGTGGTGCACCAGGTGCATCATCTCCTTCAGTACCCTGGTGGTGCACCAGGTGCATCATCTCCTTCAGTACCCTGGTGGTGCACCAGATGCATCATCTCCTTCAGTACCCTGGTGGTGCACCAGGTGCATCATCTCCTTCAGTACCCTGGTGGTGCACCAGGTGCATCATCTCCTTCAGTACCCTGGTGGTGCACCAGGTGCATCATCTCCTTCAGTACCCTGGTGGTGCACCAGGTGCATCATCTCCTTCAGTACCCTGGTGGTGCACCAGGTGCATCATCTCCTTCAGTACCCTGGTGGTGTACCAGGTGCATCATCTCCTTCAGTACCCTGGTGGTGCACCAGATGCATCATCTCCTTCAGTACCCTGGTGGTGCACCTGGTGCATCATCTCCTTCAGTACCCTGGTGGTGCACCAGGTGCATCATCTCCTTCAGTACCCTGGTGGTGCACCAGGTGCATCATCTCCTTCAGTACCCTGGTGGTGCACCAGGTGCATCATCTCCTTCAGTACCCTGGTGGTGCACCAGATGCATCATCTCCTTCAGTACCCTGGTGGTGCACCAGGTGCATCATCTCCTTCAGTACCCTGGTGGTGCACCAGGTGCATCATCTCCTTCAGTACCCTGGTGGTGCACCAGGTGCATCAACTCCTTCAGTACCCTGGTGGTGCACCAGGTGCATCATCTCCTTCAGTACCCTGGTGGTGCACCAGATGCATCATCTCCTTCAGTACCCTGGTGGTGCACCAGGTGCATCATCTCCTTCAGTACCCTGGTGGTGCACCAGGTGCATCATCTCCTTCAGTACCCTGGTGGTGCACCAGGTGCATCATCTCCTTCAGTACCCTGGTGGTGCACCAGGTGCATCATCTCCTTCAGTACCCTGGTGGTGCACCAGATGCATCATCTCCTTCAGTACCCTGGTGGTGCACCAGATGCATCATCTCCTTCAGTACCCTGGTGGTGCACCAGGGAAGATGGGAACAATCCCCGAGGATACATAATGCTGTAGCCTCTCACTAATCTCAGAAAATTATCTTCAGTAACGGTACTCAACTGAAAGTTTCTCTCATCACAAAAATAAATGTGTTACTACTAAACTGTCTTATATTTATTTCTAATATCCTCTCTAAATCTCATAATTCACTCAAAAGACATGAGAATTATATATGAAAAACAAAATGATATTTTACAGCTAGGAGAGAGTTTATTAGGAAGCATCACTCATCCTTATATTGTAAGTAAGAACGTAAGAAATCATCTTAACATTATATTTCCAGTGATTTTGTCTGACTACAATTGAATTTATATCACATCTCAGACAATTACGCATCAGTTTCCAGGTCGCTCTCAGTCACTTTGATCCACTCGTCTGCTACCTAAGTCGCCATCAGCACAGTCATGTATATTTTCTAGAAATGAATTAATCCAATTAATATTCTCTTAACATTCAGGCAATAACTAAAAAATCCTGAACTATATCACTTATTCGTGAATTCTTTGAACCATTTGATATTTACAAGTTTCTTGACAATTTCAGTTTAAGAGACACCGATTTTTTTCAGCTAAATACGTTTAATTTGACCAACTTTTAATAATCCTATGATAAGCATTTTCGTCTTCCTCTTTGTCCTCCTCTTCTTCCTTAACCTTATCCTTTTCCATGGCCTTTTCCTACTTTTAAACTTTGTCTTCCTTCTTAACCTCATTCTCATTTTTACTCTAATCTTCCTGAGCCTTCTCCATATCATTTCATCTTTTTCTCATCCTCCTCCTTCTAATAGTCCTCTTCTTCCCAGTTTTCTTCCATCTACTACAACTATTACTACTACCACTACTACTACTTCTACTACTAATGCTAATATTACTACTATTAGTTTTCCTCCTCTCCTTCCTATTCTTTCTTCTTAACCTCCTTCTCTATCGCTTCCTCTGCTGTTACTGTTTTATCTTTTTCTTTCCTCGCCCACCCTACGGACATATAGTTTCGTGACAGTACATTTTAATAATATAAATGTCTATATTTATGAAAAAATTCTGATGCTAATACGTTTCGATACTGAATTTAGTTAAAATTTATTTATTACAAAAGCACCTTTTCAAATAATGTGTATTGCAAGATAATGTTTAGAAAAGCAAATAACTTTTTCTAATAATCAGGATATATAAATCGACATGTGTATCCCTCAGTGAATATACATTGATTAAATTATTCCATATTTTAAGGCTTAATTGATTTTTAACACTTGATGAGCAAATTTTATGCAGTCTTCATGACTCTTTTTTAGTCGACTCTCGTTAAACTTGTGTTGTAAGTCAACTGTGCTTTTAAAGTCAAAAGGTTGATTTAACCAACCAGTGCATATTGTCACACCCCTTGCTTTAGTAGGGAAGTGAGATACTAGAGGAAGACTCCTGGGGCCGTCTCAGTCTCAGGTCTTTTGTTCTTGACGGCGACAGTAAGGAGTGGTTACTGACTCTGGCGAAATCTACCTTTGGTGTAAAAACACGTGGTGTGACCCATGGAGGGTAAACCCTCAAAACCTGGGGTTAAGGGAAGATGCGGGCAGGACAATACAAACTCTAGGAAACAGCTAGAAAATGAGATTCTGGCGGAGCTCTGGGCAAGAGATTCGGGCAGAGCTGCTGCCTGTGTGCAGAGCTCTGAGAGAGGGCTGCTGGAGTCTCTGGAGGAGAGACTGTTAGAGACATTGGGTAGTACACTGGCTCGGAGCAGTGCTCGTGCTGTGTAGGTCTGAGTTCAGAGGTGAACTGTCCTACTGTACTTATATTTTAAGTTATATTCAGTTTTTCATCATTTCTAACCCTTGTCTCATTGCTTATGTATGCCATCCCCATTTATTTAAACCCGATAGTGTTCTCCTGTTCCCAAATATATTATTGTACAAGGACATAATAATAAACTTTTTTTGAGTAGAATAGTAATATTCATTGCCCATGTTATTTATTTATTTAATTTATTATTTTATTTCAAGTACTGAGGGTTGAGTAGTGGAGAGTTAATGAGAGGTCATGGTGGTCACCACTGACCTGTCATATTACCTACCTACCTCCTTCCTTCTCCTGTGTACTTCCTCCCATTACTCCATTATTCCGCCTTATCCCCATTATCATTCCCCGATTCATTAACTCCCCTATATGCCAAACTCAATTAATTAATCACTGAATGAATTGCTACATAATTTTATAAAAGTTTTAAGTAAGAAAATGTCGCAGCTCCGTAGACTGTCCATCGCAAGAATTTCATGAAGAAAAATATCTGTAAGCGATAAGCACACTGGCAGTGTGTTTACAATGTTGGCTGCAGACTGTGGTAAGCCTTCCTTACTAATGTTGATGTAAACACTACCAGAAAAGAGCGAGAGAGTGGGGGAAGAACTAGTCTCTCAGCATCCTGTCTGCTAGCATTCGCGGATCATTTCCAATGTAGATCAGCTTACACAGTTTCGCAAACTAATTGTCCTGACTTGATCGCCGTTTTTAAAATGTTTTTGTACAACAGGATTCCGGAAAATTTTGCTTGAATTACTGGTTACTCCTCATTGTTTCGACAAGAAAGACAAGGTCAAGCAGGGGGCGTTCCAGTATGCTTTTTTGTTAAAGTGTGCATGTCCAGCTCACTGGTATTGTCATTCCTATTCACCTGGGAACAGTGTACGTTGCACTTGTTAGTACCTCTGTACTAGCAAGTGCAACGTACATACTTCAATAGCAGCCAGCAAACCCAATCAATTTCCGAATGAAAAATGTGGACTGCCTTCTGACTCAACTTAAATGTCAACTTATTATAATTGTTGGTGTCTTCAGCCAACATTTTATTCAGAGGAATTTTAATGAACTCTCAATGCTTTACATGAAAAAGTTTGCTGACTTCTTTACTCACATCTGTGGCTCCTCCCATGACCCTGTAGCGAGTAATCTGTCGAAAGGAACAGTCACAAGCAAAGTCTTTGCTATGTTGAATCATCTGACCACAAGCCTGTCTTACGACACTAAATATTTCAAAAGAAAGAAGTAAAGAATCGACACTACATCCTGGTTGTGGGTGAGAGGAAACTGGTCGGATTTTACCTCCTCGGAATTGTATGCTTTTCTCCATGATGACGTTGATAAGCTAGTAAATGCATTCGCTAAACATTTGTAACACAAATGCATCCCTCACCTTATTAAGAGACATTCCACTATAACACGAACTTGAACAAGCAAACCTATAGGCAAATAGAAGTTTATCAAAAGTGGGTCGTGTCTAGATAGGCGGCTACCACAAAAAAAGATCTGCAAGACAGGTATACAATACCAACAAGTTGAAAGTTAAGACACTTGTGCAACATCTAGTTATCTTTATTGTAGACGTTTCACCATCCAGTGGCTTTATCAATACAGATTCTAGGACATAATTAGAAAACAGTAGAGCTATATACGAAAGATGAGGTAATCAGTCCGTCAGCCTTGGAGCTGGTGTTGAGAGCAGCGTGCTTGTAGAGAGATCAGGTGTATAACCATCAAGGTTGTTCACCTATTGAAATTATCCCCCTCTAATTCGACTGGAAGAGACTGTCTCTATTAGCATTTGGAAAAAAGATCACTTTGCTGAACACTTTGCTGCCAAGATACAAAATCCTGATCCAACAAGAGAACCTCCTCAAGAACTGTGTCTAAGGTGAAAATTAGACATGTGCAGCATTAAAGTATCTCTATTGCAGATGTTTCGTCAATCAGTGACATTATCAATAAAACCATGTACAAGAGATGGGGTAATCAGTCCCTCAGCCTTGGAGTTGCTGAAGAGCACCGAAATCGTGAAAAGTCTGGGGCTCATTTACTGACCAGAGGGTGTAAGATACGTGTAACAGACGAAGACATTGTCTCTAGTAGGCGGGATTCCCCAGTTGAAGTAGGTCATACCCCGAGGACGGGCCAGTAGTACTGAAGAAGATTGTAGTGATGTCCTCTGAACCAAGATTCCATAATGTTGCAGTATTTGACAAGCTGTACATGTATGGTATAAAATACTGACCCGTCCCTCGGGTATGACTTACTTCCAACGGGGAATCCCGAATGGCAGTGACAATGTCTTCGTCTGCCACACGTCTCTTAGCACCTAACGTTAGTATATAAGCACCAGCCTTCTTTCCTGTACTCTAGACTCTTCACCATCTCCAAGGTTGAGGGACTGATTACCTCATCTTTTGTATATAGTTCTATTGTCTTCCAATTATGTTCTTGAATTTTTATTGATAAAGCCACTGGTTGGCGAAACGTCTACAATAAAGATACCCAGATGTTGTACATGTGTTTAATTTTCATCTTGTCAGTGTGGTATACCATTCTAAGCTGTCAGAAGTGACAATAAGGCAGGATGAATTGTACCTTCTCTTAAAATACCTGGGCCAAGAAAGGGCTGTGAACATTGACAATGTAAGCTCAAGGTTGTTTATAAATGGTATACGTTATCTTGTTATCAGACGAATGTGAATCCAAGACCATACAACGAAGACAGTTCCAACAAGGACCATTGTTAACAACACAGCGAGGCCTGCCAGTGAAAACATCCCAGCGAAACCATCTCTGCAAAGACAGTCGAGAACATTATGAACGCTGCCAGTCAAGAAAAGAATATTATTTTAGTTGGGGTCAGTCAGTTAAGTACATGTATAGTGTTTTGTCTTAGAGATAGGAAGAGGAGGCAGGTGTGTTTTCCATGGCTGGGATGGAAGATATTATTAACCGTCTGGACTACATCATGAGAGGTATTGGGAGCAATCCTATTATCTGTATCACTGCTGGAAGCAACGATGTTGGTAGACGAAGCGAGGACATGATTAACAGGTAAAGGTTAGCGATAGACATAATTAGGAAGAAGGAAGACCTGTGATACTGGGTATTTTGCCGAGGACAGAAGTTGAAAATGAATGGTTGTCCAGGGAAATTGGTGTTAGTTGTTGGTTGGAAAAACATTGTATGGAAAATGCAGTAACACTGATAAACAATTGGTACATCTTTTATGATGAAAATGACATGTATGCCAGGGATGGGGTTCACTTATCTGGGTCTGGGGTGGGAGTAGTGGACAATGCAGTGGAGGGAGCTGTTAGGGCTTTAAATTAGAAATGGCTAGTGGTATCAGTTTTTTTTGAGAAAGCAATGAAGTCTCAGTGTAGTGATATTGTGAGTTTTAGGAAAACCAGTTACAGGCAGAATGAGGTAGAGTTATTGATGGATATTGGAAAGCTAGTGGCACTAGGTGACAAGGGCAATAGTAGGGATAGTAGAAGAACAGAAATGAGCAGGAAAAGAAAAAAGAAGGGAGGGTTTCTAAATTTATAATATACAAATAGTAGTAATGCTAGAACTAAGATGGACGAGTTGACAGTGACGTAATTGCCATAACTGAGACGTGGTTCAATAAGAAAAATCGGGAAATGCATACTGAATGTCATATTCAAGGTGTTAAATTGTTCCATGTAGATATAAGCATCAGAAAAGGAGGTGGGATGGCACTGTATGTCCGAGATCACTTGGACTGCTGCAAAAACATGGGTATAAAGTCTGAAATAACAAAGACAGAGTCTGGGCAGAATTTTCAGAGGGGCATGAAAATTTTATTTTAGGCATGATATCCCATCCCACAAACTTGGATAGGGATTATTATGCACACAGGTGATGATGACCTGTTGACCTGGTCATAATGGGTTTGGAATGAAAATATTCACAGTAGTAGTATTTAACTTGTACTTTCCTTCACCAAGTATTTATGTGCACTATGTACAAGAATGGAGTGTAAGTGTACCACACAGCAATCAAGGCAAAGACAAAAGCCAGAGAGAGAGAGAACAGTGCTCAACCAGTGGCTATATGAGTCTGGCAAGTGTTGACTGTGAGTGCTATCACGTCACCTCAGCACTTGGCAGACCCATTTGCGATTGGTTAATGAACCAGCGTACTGACTTAACAACGAGGCCCCCAAAGATCGTTAAACCCTTAGCACCTGGTTTACTAGTTGGGAGGCAGCCTATATGGGCGTGTGTACATGTGCCGAATAAAGTGTAACATACTCTTTGCATGCCACAGGGACCAAAGAAGACTACTGTGAGAAGAATTTGTTAAGGCCACAAGACACGACAGCGTAATAATTCTAGCGGACCTTAGTCAGATTGATTGGAATTCTTTGACCGGGAATTTTGACTTCTTAGAGAAAGTTCAGGACTGTTTTTTAAAGTAGTTTGTTACAGAACCTATGAGGGGAAATAACCTGCTTGACTTGGTTCTGGCAAACGAGGAAACCCTTGCTAATTAGAAAGTACAGAAAAACTCGGTGCAAGCGACCACAAATCAATTATCTTTAGCACTGAATGGAAGTATGATAGTAGGGATGATTTAGTAACAGTCCCAGATTTTTTATCAGATTACAATGGGCTTAGAGAACACCTATCATCTGTGGATTGGAGTAGCAGAGAGAGCTAACACTAGCAGAGAGAGCTAACACTATACATGCTGCCCAAAAAACATTTTTATTCAATATAAAGAAATAAGATTTATCAGAAATTAATCAAAATGAATGAATAACATGCTCAAACTTCTTTTAGTACAGAAGAAAGGAGGGGACAAGTTACCGTTAATTTACTGCCCAATAAACCTGACCTCAACTGTAGGCAAGTTACTTGAGTCAGTTATAACTGATATTTTAAGAAGCCATCTTGATAAGCATAATTTGATTAATCATACCCAGCATAGATTCACGAGAGGCCATTCCTGCCTAACTAACTTACCTTCTTCAGTAAAGCTTTTCATGCTCTTGATCACGATAAAGAATTCGATATTGTTTAGTTGGATTTTAGTTAAGCTTTTGATAGAGTACTGCACCAGAGACTAGTAAAGAAAGTGGTAGCTCATGGCCCTGGGGGAAAAAGTGCTGTCATGGATCGGGTCATGGCTCACCAATAGGAAGCAGAGAATTTGAGAGAATTAATAGTGTTTTGGGATCACAACTGGATAACAATAAACCACCGAAATGAAATTTGGGATCTTTAATAACAAAAGTGTCTAGCTGGACAACATCAAAGCAAATAAGTTTGATATAATTAAGTAAATAAGCTCGTACACTTCTCTTGTAGTTCAGTGTTAAATTGTACATATATAGTGTAGTGCTGAGGGCACATTTTGTAAGAGTACGACTCACAAGTACCGACTGGTACGTTGATATTATGTAGTAGTACATACAAGTGTATGCGTGAATGTAAGTGCTCAAAGTGCTCGATAATGTTCAGTAAGACACGACTCAGTTTAGACTAAAACAGTGACTGACAAGAACACAAATCTATCTTCTAGACCATCATGGCAATTAGTCATCTAGCTTGTTTGAACGATATGACGAATCATTTGCCAAACAACAATAATGTACCAATCAACAGCACAGCTACATGAACAATGAGACAAAATAACCACCCTAACTGGGGACTATCGGCAGATCCTCTATCAGTGGACTACGACAGTGTGTAGATGGGACGAAGGATGAACCGAGTGTGTCTGTGACACACAACAAAAAAGTAGAAAAATCACTAAATCTGAACAATGCTCTGTGAACAGAGTTACACAGAGTTACAAGAAGCATGTTTCGGATCGCCCTAGAAATCATACTCTACCAAAAACAGAGTTTAAATCATGAACAAACAGCCAGAGACACGAGAGATGCTTCTAGGAAGACAAGCAGATATCGATAGAGAGGTGATTCTCAGGTAAGAAGCAGATCTAGATCGAGAGAGAGAGAGAGAGAGAGAGAGAGAGAGAGAGCCCATTGTTATTAGTGATATGAGCAAATTCGCTGATGACACGAAGACAGGTAGGATAATCGATTCAGACGTAGATGTCACGGAGCTTCAGGAGGATTTATACAAACTTAATTCGTGGTCAGAAAAGTGGCAGATGCAGTTCAGTGTAGATAAATGAAAAGTTCTGAAGCTCGGGAATGTTCATAGAGTTGTCAGAAATTGGAATAATCTGGAGAATGATGTAGTGGAGACAGGATCCATACATAGCTTTAAGACGAGATACGATAAAGCTCGCAGAGCAGAGAGAGTCTCACTGCTCTGCGAGTAGCGACCAGCAAAGAGGCGTGGCTAGATGTGAATCGACCCCTGCAACCACAAATAGGTGAGTACACACACACAAACACAAACACACACACACACACACACACACACACACACACACACACACACACACACACACACACACACACACACACACACACACACACATGAACCATTGACACCAGTCTATAAACACTGACGACAAACCTTCACTTCATATACCTCACATACCTCACACTTCCTCCCACACACACACTCATGCACACTTCCCTCACTCGCCTTTACCACCACTCACACTCACTCACACTCCATTACACTCTCAATCATATTCTCCTCCACTCACACTATCCCTCATTCACACTCTCACACTCTCCCTCACTCACACACTCCTTCACTCACACTCTCCATCACTCACACTCTCCATCACTTACACTCTCCATCACTCACACTCTCCATCACTTACACTCTCCCTCACTCTCACTGACACTGCCTCACTCACACACCAGCTCACTCACACACTGCCTCACTCACACTCTGCCTTCCTCACACTGTCCCTCATTCACACTCTCTCATTCACACTGCCTCACTCAACTTTCTCTCATTCACACTCCTCACTCACACTCACATAATCTCTCACTTTCTCACTCTCACAATCTCCCTCCCTCACACTTTCACTCTCTCACCCACACTCACTAACATTCAGGGCCAGGAGCTATGACTAGACCCTTGCAACCACAATTAGTTGAGTATTCTCTCACTTACACTTTCACACACCCAAACACACACCCACACACACACACACACACACACACACACACACACACACACACACACACACACACAGGTATGTCCTACGAGGAGAGGTTAAGGGAAATCAACCTGACGACACTGGAGGACAGGAGAGATACGGGGGACATGATAACGACATACAAAATACTGAGAGGAATTGACAAGGTGGACAAAAACAGGATGTTCCAGAGATTGGACACAGTAACAAGGGGACACAGTTGGAAGCTGAAGACACAGATGAATCATAGGGATGTTAGGAAGTATTTCTTCAGCCACAGAGTAGTCAGTAAGTGGAATAGTTTGGGAAGCGATGTAGTGGAGGCAGGATCCATACATAGCTTTAAGCAGAGGTATGATAAAGCTCACGGCTCAGGGAGAGTGACCTAGTAGCGATCAGTGAAGAGGCGGGGCCAGGAGCTCGGACTCGACCCCCGCAACCTCAACTAGGTGAGTACAACTAGGTGAGTACACACACACACACACACACACACACACACACACACAAGCTCCTTTCTGTGGTAAAAAAAATAAAAAAAAATGGGTAACCCAAGAGGGCGGGGACCCAGGGGTCTGGAGGTCGAACTCAGGAGGGAGGAACCTGGGAGGGAAGATTAGGAGGTAGAGCTCACAAAAATAGAGGAAGAATAGGGAAGGAAGCTAGCAGAGCTCGACAGGGTAATGGAGGAGAGGATAGCTGAAGAGAGCAGGAAGTGGGGACTACAAGTCTTAGCAGCAGAAGATAAGATAGAGCGCTTAGAAGTGGAGCAAAAAAACCTGAAACAGACTAGAGAGACAAATGACAGTAGAGACATGACATTAGGAACTTCTATGCTAGTCACAGACGAGGGGGCTGTAGGGATTCAGGTAAAGATGAGTACAGGAAGACCAAATGAAATGTCTGAAGACAACGAAGGAGACATGACATATGCAGACACTAACAGTCAACTACAGCTGGGCAGGGAAAACAGTCCTCCGACCATAGAGGCTTCAGTAAAGGCAGGAATTGAAGGCAGGAACGTTTCGATGGAAAGAGCTAAAACACCTTAGAGGATGCAAAGAGAGATACAGTGGGAGGAGGAGAGGGAGAGGTCAGTGTTTGTCTATGGGCTCCAAGAAGTCGAAGGGAAAACCTACGATGAAAGAAACCAGAGGGAGAAGAAAGCGATCGAAGGTATCATGAAAGCAATAGGTGAGGGAGACATGACTCAGATGGCAAATTTTCGGAGAATTGTGTGGTGTGCGGGTGGAAGGAGACGGCCTGTCAAAGCAATCTTCAAGGCAGAATCAGCTCGAACCAGGGTCCTGCAGAAGAAAGCACGACTGAGGGACAAACCAGAGTACCTGAGATTGTACCTAGATCATGACAGAACACAGCAGGAAAGGACGATACTGAGAGAGAGGGTACAAAGATGAAAGGAGGAACGGGAGGTATCGATGAAGACGAGCAGAACCCAGACTTAGGTGGAAGGACAAATACACCCTTCAGAGATACCCGCAGAAGGACTCCAACCACAACAACCCAGAAACAACTGAATAATCTCAACCAAAACCCACACACTGTTTCCTCTGCCCCCACCCCCATCACAAACCCCACCCCTATAGCAGCCCCCTATGGGCATTCTGCCTCCACTCCCCACCACAAACCCCACCCACACCATGACAACTCCAACACAGCTGAACAAGCTCAACCAAAACCCATACATTGTTCCCTCTGCCCCCACCCCCCCACATAAAAAAAACCACTGCTACAGCAGCTCCCTATGGGCACTCTACCCTCACCCCCCATCACAAACCCCACCCACACCACAAACCCTCATAGGCCCCCAAGGGCTCCCACTCCCCCATCCATAACATTCTCCCAGGTCCACCAAGATAGACAAGAAGCTGAAGGTGTGGTACACAGACACAGATGGAATAACAAATAAATACGAGGAGTGACATGAAAGAATCAACGAAAAGTCCCCAGACATCACAGCAGTCACAGAAACGAAACTCACTGAGACAGTAACAGACGCAGTCTTCCCGCCCGGATATCAGATCCTGAGGAAAGATAGGAGCAGAGAGGGAGGAGGGGTTGCACTGCTCATAAAAAACCGATGAAGTTTTGAGGAAATGGAAAGCATGGACGAGATTGGAGAAAGGGACTACATAGTGATGTATGTATGTATGACTACATAGTGATGTATAACCCACCACAGAACTGCAGGAGGCAATGAGAGGAATATAATGAGAACAACAGAGCGATGGTGGACACACTGGCTGAGGTGGCACGAAGAGCTCAATTGTGTAGAGCAAAGTTACTGGTTATTGGTGATTTCAACCACAGGGAGATCTATTGGGAAAACCTGGAGCCTCATGGGGGTCCCGAAACATGGAGAGCCAAGATGATGGATGTGGCACTGGAAAACCTTATGCATCAACACACCAGGGACACTACCAGAGAGAGAGGGGAGGATCAACCAGCAAGACTGGACCTTATGTTCGCCCTGAGTAGCTCAGACAGTGATGACATCACATATGAGAGGCCCCTCCTCGGAGCTAGTGACCACGTAGTCCTGAGTTTTGATTACATAGTAGAGTTACAGGTGGAGAGGGTAACAGGAGTCGAAGGGGAAAAGCCAAACTATAAAAGGGGGGACTACACAGGTATGAAGAACTTCCTGCGGGAGGTGCAGTGGGGCAGAGAAATGGTAGGAAAGTCAGTAAATGAAATGATGGAAAATGTGACAACAAAATGCAAGGAGGCAGAGGAAAGGTTTGTTCCCAAGGGCAACAGAAACAATGGGAAAACCAAAGCGAGTCCTTGATTTACCCGAAGGTGCAGGGAGGCAAAAACTAAATGCATTAGAGAATGAAAGAGGTACAGAAGGCAAAATGACCCAGGAAAACAAGGAGATCAGTCGAGGAGCCAGAAACGAATATGCACAGATAAGGAGGGAGGCCCACCGACAGTACGAAAATGACATAGCTTCGAAAGTCAAGTCTGACCCGAAACTGCTGTTTAGCCACATTAAGAGAAAGACAACAGTCAAAGACCAGGTGATCAGGCTGAGGAAAGAAGGTGGGAAACTCACAAGAAACGATCAAGAGGTATGCAAGGAGCTCAACACGAGATTTAAGGAAGTATTCACAGTGGAGACAGGAAGGACTCTGGGAAGACAGGACAGAGGGGGACACCAACAGGGAATAGACCAAAATTGCTGGATGATATGCACACAACTGAGGAGGAAGTGAAGAAGCTGCTGAGTGACCTTGATACCTCAAAGGCAATGGTACCAGGCAACATTTCCCCGTGGGTCCTTAGAGAGGGAGCGGATATGCTGTGTGTGCCATTAACCACAATCTTCAACACATCACTTGAAACTGGGCAACTACCTGAGGTATGGAAGACGGCAAATGTAGTTCCCATTTTAAAAAAAGGAGACAGAAAAGAGGAACTAAATTACACACCAATGTCACTGACGTGTATAGTATACAAAGTCATGGAGAAGATTATCAGGAGGAGACTTGTGGAGCACCTGGAACGGAACAAGAATATAAACGACAACCAGCACGGATTCATGGAAGGCAAATCCTGTGTCACAAACCTTCTGGAGTTTTATGACAAAGTTACAGAAGTAAGACACGAGAGAGAGGGGTGGGTTGAATGCATTTTCTAAGACTGTAAGAAGGCCTTCGACACAGTTCCTCACAAGAGACTAGTGCAGAAACTAGAGGATCAGGCGCGTATAACAGGAAGGGCACTGCAATGGATCAGAGAATACCTGACAGGGAGGCAACAACGAGTCATGGTACGGGATTAGGTGTCACAGTGGGCACCTGTGACGAGTGGGGTCCCACAGGGGTCGGTCCTAGGACCAGTGCTATTTTTGGTATATGTGAATGACATGATGAAAGGGTTAGACTCAGAAGTGTCCCTGTTCGCAGATGATGTGGAGTTAATGAGGAGAATTAAATCTGATGAGGACCAGGCAGGACTTCAAAGATCGGAGAAGGGCAAAGAAGGCCACAGACAGAGTATAGGCTAGGTGGCCAAAGACTGCAAACCTCGCTCTAGGAGAAAGATCTTGGGGTGTCCATAACACCGAGCATGTCTCCGGAGGCACACATCAACCAGATAACTGCTGCAGCATATGGGCGCCTGGAAAACCTGGTAATAGCGTTCCAATACCTTAGTAAGGAATCGTTCAAGACACTGTACACTGTGTACATTAGGCCCATACTGGAGTATGCAGCACCAGTTTGGAACCCACACCTGGTCAAGCACGTCAAGAAATTAGAGAAAGTGCAAAGGTTTGCAACAAGGCTAGTTCCAGAGCTCAGTGGTATGTCCTACGAAGAAAGGTTGAGGGAAATCGGACTGACGACATTGGAGGACAGGAGGGTCAGGGGAGACATGATAACGATATACAAAATACTGCGTGGATTAGATAAGGTGGACAGAGGTAGGTTGTTCCAGAGAGGGGACACAGAAACAAGGGGTCACAATTGGAGGCTGAAGTCAGAGGGATGTTAGTAAGTATTTATTCAGTCATAGAGTCGTCAGGAAGATGAATAGCCTAGCAAGTGATGTAGTGGAGGCAGGAACCATACATATCTTTAAGACGCGGTAAGACACAGCTCAGGAAGCAGAGAGAGAACCTAGTGGCGATCAGTGAAGAGGCGGGGCTTGGAGCTGAGTCTCGACCCCTGCAACAACAATTAGGTGAGTACACACACACACACACACACACACACACACACACACACACACCCACACACACACACACACACACACACAAACACACACAAACACACACAAACACACATACACAAACACACACACACAAATATATCAGGAGGAAAACAACAGTCAAGGACCAGGTAATCAGGCTAAAGAAAGAAGGTGAGGGAGCTCGCAAGAAACGACAAAAAGTATATGAAGAGAGATTTAAGGAAGTATTTACAATGGAGACAGAAAGGACCTGGGAAGACAGAACAGAAGGGTACACCAACAAGGGACATACCATGAAGTGTTGGATGCAATACACAACCGAGGAGGTGAAGAAGCTGCTAAGTGACCTTGATACCTCAAGAACACTTAGAGAGGGAGGAGAGACACTGCGTGTACCACTAACCACAATTTTCAACATCCCTTGAAACTGGGCAACTGCCTGTGGTATGGAAGACTGCAAATGTCATCCCCATTTTTAAGAAAGGAGACAAAAAAAGAGGCACTTAACTATACACAAGTGTCACTTACGTGTATAGAATGAAAAGTTATGGATAATATTATCAGGAGAATGGTGGAGCACCTAAACCGGAACAAGATTATAAACGACAGCCAGTAAGGATTCATGTAAGGAAAATCCTGTGTTACAAACCTACTGGAGTTTTATGACAAGGTAAGAGAAGTAAGACAAGAGAGAGAGGAGTGGGTTGATTGCACTTTCTTGGACTGCAAGAAGGTCTTCGACACAGTTCCTCACAAGAGATTAGTACACAAGCTAGAGGATCAGATACGTATAACAGGAAAGTTACTGCAATAGATCAGACTATACCTGACATGGAGGCAACAACGAGATAAGATATCACAGTGGGCGCTTGGGACGAGCTACGTTCCACAGGGGTCAGTCCTAGGACCAGTGCTATTTTTGGTATATGTGAATGACATGATGGAAGGGATAGACTCAGAAGTGTCACCTGTTCGCAGACGATGTGAAGTTAATGAGGAGAATTAAATCTGATGAGGATCAGGCAGGACTACAAAGAGACCTGACAGGCTGGACGCGAGGCCCAACAACTGGCTCCACGAATTTTAACCCGCCAAATGCAAAGTCATAAAGATCGAGGAAGGGCAAAGAAGACCGCAGGTAGAATATAAGCTAGGTGGCCGGAGACTGCAAACCTCACTAAAGGAGAAAGATCTTGGCCTGGGTATAATACCGAACGCGTCTCCGGAAGCACACATCAACCAGATAACTTGTGCAGCATATGGGCGCCTGGCAAACATAGTAGTAGCGTTCCGATACCTCAGTAAGGAATCGTTCAAGATTCTGTACACCTTGTACGTCAGGCCCATACTGGAGTATGCAGCACCAGTTTGGAACCCACACCTGGTCAAGCACGTCAAGAAATTAGCGAAAATCCAATGGTTTGCAACAAGGCTAGTTAACTCTCTCTCTCTCTCTCTCTCTCTCTCTCTCTCTCTCTCTTCATCTCTCTTCTTTTCCTTTCAGCTTTTATATCATATTTACCACTATCAAATGATTTTGTTATTTAATTACAGAGTCATTAATAACCTCCATTAAATTCTCACTCTTCACTGCTGTCCCAAAAAAACGTGTGAATGCGGTAATTAATCTCACTAAGCTGATAATCAATGAACGTCACTTGCCAAACTTCACAGTTAACATCGTAATTATCGTCGGTAATGTGGTGCAATTTATTCACATATTACAAATTATATATATATATATATATATATATATATATATATATATATATATATATATATATATATATATATATATATATATATATATATATATATATATATATATAATTATATTATATTATATCAACAAAAAGAACCTCATAGTAAGTCATAAGTTTATTATACATTACAACAAAGACATGTTCTACAAGGCTTGTCTTTCCTACGCTGCAGTATTGTCGCTAAATTTACTATTTATATCTAGTCTAGTTCCTTGAATTAATATTTTATTACTACTTTTGAAGAAATAAATCTTAATATATCTAGATGTATTTCAGTCGCTGCATGATCTGAGAAATTTATCCTGGGATTGCAAAATGCAATTATAATGTCATTAGAGTAGTGCAGAGTGCGCCAGAAGTTTGTACTGCAGAAGAGGCATCAAAATTCATCATGTGGAAATAAATATTTCAATTATTTCGGGAAAAAAAATAGAATCTTAGGACATACATAGCTTCAGTCTAATTCAGACCACAGAGAAACACATATATATATATGTCGAGCAGAATAGGTGAAACTTGAGCGTTTAACGCTCTTCTTGATGAAAATTAGACACGTTCTTTTTAATTTTAGTAATGTATACAGGAGAAGGTGTTACTAGCCCCTTGTTGCCGGCATGTTAGTCGCCTCTTGCGACACGCATGTCTTACAGAGGAAGAATTGTGTCCCACTCACCCATGCAGATAAGAGGAAATAAATAAGAACAAGAACAAGTAAGAAAATAGAAAAAAAAGGACGGGAGTGTTTATATATAATTGCACATCTGTAGTGTGACCTAATTGTAAGTAGAAGTAGGAAATATTAAAATATTAATACCAAAAATAGGGACTAAAGTAAACTCTCAGTGTATGTATGTTGTATGTCCTTTGTAGCCAAAAAAAATATTTCTTCTATTATATACCATACTTCTCTTATATATGAAACTTAGTTAATTACGTGAGCGAACGTATACTTAAATGTCAACTTACAATATTGATGAACAATTTTCTATGCTAAAGTAGGAAGTCTCATATTTTTTAATCATCTACCTTTCAGTATCCTTCCTTATCAATACTTTTTTCGTCATTTATGTACTAGCAGTGCAGGACGTTTCTAGATTTGTAACAGTTTCTTAGTTATAATTCTGGTCCAGTTTTCCCATAAATTATGTTTGTCAACAGCGTTTGAGGATTAGAACCGGATGAATATAAACCAACCAAATAAAAACTGAGATCTTGAAAAACAAAGGTATTTGGGTAATGATATTCAGAGTTAATGAAATCTGAATAATTAAGGAAATAATCATCGGAGCAGAGTTTGTTACACCTATATTTCATGCTTATTAAAATTCTGTCCATATCATATACTTGGTGCTACGGGCACTTTGAATAAGATACTGTATACAATTATACCATCAGCATATTCGCCACGAGAACGTAAACTCCTTTATTACTGAAAATGAGTTCAGAAGTTCCAAATTCCACACTACAACAGTGCATAGATGTCAAAACAGCGTAGGTTGAGAGTTGAACTTAGGACCAGAGATATAGAGAATGTCTCAAGACACAACCTTTGAAAACATCAAAATCGCTAATTCTAAATAATATTCTGTGTACTGAGTTGTGTAGAGTTTCGAGATGAATGTTCCGGCTTACTATTGCAGACGTACTCTACTAAAAACCGGGTCTAAATAACACAAGCTCAGGTGGTGTTTCCTTTGGCAAGAGATGTGACAGGAAAGGTTACTCTGCTGCTGATCTGTTGTTAAATCTCTCCACTAAGTGGCACCAGTCACTGGATGAATCCAAAGTCAGCTGTGTGGTAGCACTGGACATTGTTAGTGCTTTCGACCCGGTGAGGCACCAGGGCCTTTCAGCAAAACTTCAAGCACTGAGAATTGCAGGCTCTACGCTATGTCTCCTCAGTGATTACCTTCATGGTAGATCTCTAAAGGTAGTTCTCAATGGAACAGAACCAGCAAGACATCCAATTGGGGCAAATGTTCCACAAGGAAGTGTTCTGGGACCATTGTTATGGAATGTCTACTTCAACGACCTTCTTCATCTCATCCCAGAATCCCATGCATATGCAGACGACTGTACACTGGCATTCACTTATCCAAGAGAAGAAATGCCAGCTGCTCTAAGCTACATCAATCACCAGCTAAGAGCTTGTGGAAATAGATGGCAAGTATCATTTGCACCTGAGAAAACACAAATGATGATGATCTCTAGGCACCAAGATGGTAATGCTAGTGCAGTGATAAGGATGAATGGGAGGGTGTTGGCACCTGGGGAAGAAGTTGATATCCTTGGGGTGAAATTTGACTCCAAACTGATCATGAGAAACCACGTTGTAAATCTTGCAAACAAGGCAGCCAGGAAGCTTACAGCGCTTCGCCGTATCTCGCATCTGCTTGACAGCAGGGGTTGCAAGATTTTGTACGAGGCACAAGTACGCTCACACCTTGAGTATGCTCACACCTTGAGTATGCTTATCAACGTGTCGGTTCTGTGAACCATTCATCTACAATCCTGTCGGACACTGCAACTTCTTGGGATCTTAATACTTGGGAATTCTTCGCTTGACTAACCCTTGGGCACGACCTACTTCCACATTGGGCAAATGTGACACCACTTACAACTGCTGCACCTCTCCTGCCTATAGTTTATAAGCTGCTTCTCCGCTCTTATGCCGTATTCTATTCAAGATTGATGGACTGACCACATCGACTCAAGGTTGAGGGACTGATTACCTCATTCTCCTCCTGTTCTTCAAGTTTCTCCTGTGTATGGACTGATGAAGCCACTGTGTGGCGAAACGTTTCCTCAATAAAGATACCCAAGAATTGCACATGTGTCTAATTTATCAACGTGTCGGTTCTGTGAACCATTCATCTACAGTCGTAAAGACAGCCTTGTGGACAGATGACCCAACATAGCCCAAGGGTTGGTAAGTGACTATGCCTTCCGATAGATCACTCAGTCATCCTAGGACTAAATGATCTCAGATGAAGCAATAGAGAAGGGTACAGTTGCTGTTTGCTGCCCGTCTTGTTGTATAGATCACTTCTTGCTGTCCTCGGATTGGAGCCAAGTGTTGTGCGTTAACGATTTTGGCATTGTACATAACAGTAAGGCTACCCACATCCCTCTACTGAAATGGCAGGTTTATCCAGGTAGGTCCAGGCGAGAAATGAACCGTCCAACTCCGTTCTCTATTGTCAAGAAGTCGCTGATGGGACGAAGAGCAGACAATCCAAGGAAGTGGAGCATACGAGTCACAAGTACGCACGTACTTGTGCCTTGTACGTAATCTTACACCCTCTGCTGTAGAGGAGATGCGTGATACGTCGAAGGGCTATATGTTTCCCGGCAGCTTTGTTTGCAAGATTTGCAATCAAATTTTACCAAAAGGATATCAACTTCTTCCCCATCCTACCTGGAGGGTATTCCAGGGATCAACGCCCCCCTCAGCCCAATCCATGACCAGGCCTCCCTGCTACCATCATTTTCCCATTTATTCTTATCACTGCTTCAGCATTACCATCATGGTGCCCATAAACCATCATCATTTGTGTTTTCTTAGGGGTAAATCTAACCTGCGATCTAACCCAAGCTGATATAACTGAAAGCTGGTGATTCTCTCTCTCTCTCTCTCTCTCTCTCTCTCTCTCTCTCTCTCTCTCTCTCACACACACACACACACACACACACACACGCCTCTCTCTCCTTCCTTTGTTTACACTAGAGTAACAATGTGTATTTTGAGAGCTAAGAGCTGCTTTCTTTCATCAGATCCTCTTTTAAGCTGGCTCCCAGAGGCAGTTCCTAACATTCCAAGAAGCAGCACTAGTGACTGTAACACAACACACACAAATAACCCGCACATAAAAGAGAGAAGCTTACGACGACGTTTCGGTCCGACTTGGACCATTGACAAAGTCACACTCAGTGTGACTTTGTCAATGGTCCAAGTCGGACCGAAACGTCGTCGTAAGCTTCTCTCTTTTATGTGCGGGTTATTTGTGTATCGTTCCAGTCACGGTATTCTGCCTTTTTGTTATTTATTTCTAGTGACTGTAACATAGCTGGTGACATTCCAGGAAGCAGAACTGGTAACATTAACACAGTTGGTGACATTAACACAGCTGGGGATAATAACATAGCTGGTGACATTCCAATATGAACAAGATGTCGTTGCGGCAGCTGGTTACAACTAGGAGCTGGTAACATTCCTAGTTGCTAATGGTGCCACTGGTG